>NC_090727.1:151557748-151575248 GCF_036898095.1 Palaemon carinicauda | reverse complement strand
GAAAGGAAACAAGAAAAATAAAATATTTTAAGAACAGTAACAGAATAAATATTTCCTATCTAAAAACTTTAACTAAACAAGAGGAAGAGAAATAAGATAGAACAGCATACCCGAGTGTACCCTCAAGCAAGAGAACTCTACCCCAAGACAGTGGAAAACCATGGTACAGAGGCTATGGCACTACCCAAGACTAGAGAACAACGATTTGATTTTGGAGTGTCCTTTTCCTAGAAGAGCTGCTTACCATACCTAAAGAGTCTCTTCTACCTTTACCAAGAGGAACATGGCCGCTGAACAATTACAGTGCTGATGTTAACCCCTTGGGTGAAGAAGAATTGTTTAGTAATCTCAGTGTTGTCAGGTGTATGAGGACAGAGGAGAATCTGTAAAGAATAGGCAAGACTATTCAGTGTATGTGTAGGCAAAGGGAAAATGAACCATAACCAGAGTGAAGGATCCAATGTAATACTGTCTGGTCAGTCAAAGGACCCCATAACTCTCCAGCGGTAGTATCTCAACTGGTGGCTGGGGCCCTGGCCAACCTACTACCTAATTAAAGAAAGTCTTGTTAAGAAAAGGTTAAGATATAAGTGTCCTGAAGAGCCTGATAAACAATATCTTAAATAGAAACAGGGAGGGGTTGGTGTTGCCCCAGACAAGAATGTTACTTGATAAGAGAATATATTTGCCCAGTTTAAACCAGGCCAATAAAAAACAATTGTAATAATTCCTTGGATATGCTCTCTCTCTCTCTCTCTCTCTCTCTCTCTCTCTCTCTGTAATACCTATGGAAGTAATAGACGTTTAAGCGTGACATGACGTAGACAAATCTGAATACATCCCTCGGTTTGGTTCTACAGTGAACATTACTCTCTCTCTCTCTCTCTCTCTCTCTCTCCACACACACAAACCACACAGATACTATATATATATATATATACTGTATATATATATATATATATATGAATATATATATATTTATATGTATAAATATATATATATAATATATATATATATATATATATACTGTGTGTATATATATATATATACTGTGTGTATATATATATATATATATATTTATATATGAATATATATATATATATATATTTATATGTATATATATATATATATATACACATACACAATGTGTTTCTTTTGGGCACCATGTCTTTCTCACCAGTCGACTAACTATCAAATAAATACAGCATTTCACTATTTGGTTCACCTGATGGACAAAACATTTTATCAGGACATACTGTAGTTCTATTTCAGAAAATTATCTTTATTTCAATTTCCTTCGCTTAGAGCTACTAAAACAGATACTTGCATTTCACTCAATTCACAGTAGACCTTTGAAAGCCAAGAATTTGTTCGTCGAGAGTCGTGACAAGAAAATAATGACGATGAAAGCGCCAGTAATGTCATAACAGGGATATGAACACACGAATTCCTCATGGCAGTGTTAAATTGGCTGAGTCATACAACTATTGACTTTGGCGTGAGACCAGAATATCTTGTGGGTGTAGCATTATACGGTGCCCAGTATATTCGGCGAAACTTCACTTGAAATATTATTTTGAAGAGAAAGAAAATATATGATGATAAAACCAATTATATCATTTGTCAAGTACAATATCACTATTAATATTATTCGTAGTTACAACCGTAGTTGGAAAGGCATGATGCTATAAGCCTAAGGGCCCCAACGGGGAAAATAGCCCTATGTATATATATATATATATATATATATTATATATATATATATATATATATATATAATTACTAGCCAAGCTACAACCCTAGTTGGAAAAGCAAGGGCTCCAACAGGAAAAATAGCCCAGTGAGGAAAGGAAATAAGGAAATAAATGAATGATGAGAATAAATTAACAATATATCATTCTAAAAGACAGTAACAACGTCAAAACAGATATGTTCTATATAAACTATTAACAACGTCAAAACAGATATGTCCTACATAAGCTATTAACAACGTCAAAAACAGATATGCCCCTACATAAACTATTAACAAACGTCAAAAACAGATATGTCCTACATAAACTATTAACAACGTCAAAAACAGATATGTCCTACATAAACTATTAACAACGTCAAAAACAGATATGTCATATATAAACAATAAAAAGACTCATGTCAGCCTGGTCAACATAAAAACATTTACTCCCACTTTGAACTTTTGAAGTTCTACTGATTCAACTACCCGATTAGGAAGATCATTCCACAACTTGGTAACAGCTGGAATAAAACTTCTAGAATACTGTGTCGTATTGAGCCTCATGATGGAGAAGGCCTGGCTATTAGAATTAACTGCCTGCCTAGTATTACGAACAGGATAGAATTGTCCAGGGAGATCTGAATGTAAAGGATGGTCAGAGTTATGAAAAATCTTATGCAACATGCATAATGAACTAATTGATCGACGGTGCCAAAGATTAATATCTAGATCAGGAATAAGAAATTTAATAGACCGTAAGTTTCTGTCCAACAAATTAAGATGAGAATCAGCAGCTGAACACCAGACAGGAGAACAATACTCAAAACAAGGTAGAATGAAAGAATTAAAACACTTCTTCAGAATAGATTGATCACCGAAAATCTTGTAAGACTTTCTCAATAAGCCAATTTTTTGTGCAATTGAAGAAGACACAGACCTAATGTGTTTCTCAAAAGTAAATTTGCTGTCGAGAATCACACCTAGAATTTTAAGTCATACAAATTTAAAGAAACATTATCAATACTGAGATCCGGATGTTGAGGAGCCACCTTCCTTGACCTACTTACAATCATACTTTGAGTTTTGTTTGGATTCAACTTCATACCCCATAATTTGCACCATGGACTAATTTTAGCTAAATCTCTATTAAGGGATTCACCAACCCCAGATCTACATTCAGGGGATGGAATTGATGCAAAGAGAGTAGCATCATCTGCATATGCAACAAGCTTGTTTTCTAGGCCAAACCACATGTCATGTTTATATAGTATGAAAAGTAATGGGCCAAGAACACTACCCCTGTGGAACACCGGATATCACATTCCTATACTCACTACGGTGCCCATCAACAACAATTCTTTGAGATCTATTACTTAAAAAATCAATAATAATGCTAAGAAACGACCCACCCACTCCCAACTGTTTCAGTTTGAAAACAAGGGGCCTCGTGATTAACACGGTCAAAGGCAGCACTAAAATCAAGGCCAATCATATGAACTTCCTCACCACAATCAAGGGATTTCTGTACAGCATTGGAGATTGTAAGAAGGGCATCACATGCTTCAAGGCCTTTGCGAAAACCAAATCGCCAGAAAGACGTTCAAAAACTTTAGATAATATGGGAGTTATGGAAATTGGGCGGTAATCAGTGGGACTTGAGCTACCACAAACACATTTACATAGAGGAGTAACATTACCAATTCTCCAACAAGTGCTAAAAGCTCCTCTTCTTGCCAACTTGCGCAAAATAACAGATAACTTTGGAGCTAAGAAATCTGCTGTCTTTATAAAAAACAAAGGAAAAATACCATTTGGGGTCTACACCTCCATAAGCATCAAGGTCCATCAACAGAGCTTTAATCTCACGAGATCAAAAAGCTAAACTAGTTAGTTTAGCCTCAGGAAAACAGGAATGATTAAGTTCAAGTTTTTCATTACTCTGTTTACTGTCAAAAACATCAGCCAAAAGGGTTGCCTTTTCCTTTGGACAGTGAGTGACTGAGCCATCTGGTTTAAGTAAAGGAGGAACTGTTTGCATCTACACCAAAGAGTGCAGATTTAAGGGTAGACCACCATTTATGTTCCTGGGTTGTACCAGAAAGGATTTTCTTTTATGGTTAAATTGTATTCCTTTTCAGTTGAGGCATAAACTCTCTGAGCAAAAGCTCGAAGCTGAGTATAGTTGTTCCAGGTCAAATCTGATCTGTTTCCCCTTCCAAAGGTGATAGGCCTCCTGTTTCTCAAAATAATCACGTCTACAATCATCATTGAACCACGGTTTTGTCCTTCACTCGGTACCTTAGCACACGAGAAGGGATACGCCTATCAATTATGTTGACTAGATTCTCATTCAAAGGGACAACAGGATCTACACTACTATATAATTGTGACCAATTCAAGCACAAAAGATCATGCAAAATCCCATTCCAGTCTGCTTGGGATTTCATATAAATTTTACGAGAGTATGATATATCAGGGACAGGCTGCTCAGTCTTCACTACTAATGAAATCAAGGCATGATCAGATGTCCCGACTGGAGAAACCAACCTTACTAGTTATATATATATATATATATATATTATATATATATTATATTATATATATTATATATATATATATATATATATATGAATTTATATATAATTAAATACATACATAAGATTATTTATGTACACACACACACACACACATATATATATATACATATATATATATATATATATAAATCTATATATGTATATAATTATATATATATATATATAAATATATATATATATATATATATATTTATGCATATATATATATATATATATACACACAAACAGGACAAGGTTTCATTCATAAGCAGGAAGACAGGTTTGTAATTTACCAGCGAATAGACTAAGTGACTTCCTGTGTCATGAGCCAGGAGTTACCCCAACCTAATAATCGGGAAGAAAATTGCGCATGCATGTTCTTTATGAAGAAACTTAAAAATTGCATATAGCCCTCATTTTAACATAGATAATTATCAGATTAATGCCCCATAGGTGAATCCGAGTGTTGAATGAATATATAAATGAATCGCCTGTTGTCAATTTCATATCTGCTACTTTTTCGTATAATTTACACTTTTTTTTTCTGTCAGTGGTGCATGACAACGACATCTGTTAGTGGACTAGAGAAACAAAAGTAGCATCTCCACATTGTCAGATGGATAGATGTGATAAGGATGGATGTGAGCGAGGTGGGACTGAGAAAAGAAATAGATGGAGAAGGGTGCCTCAGCCGCCGACCATGCTATAGTAATAAGGTCGAAAGAAGAGCACAGTCTAGATGCGGGTGACGCTTGGCGAGTTCTAACGGTGCAAATGAAAATATTCTATAGAATAGAACCTAAGGAAGAGTGTCAACCATGATACTTATCAATGATGGCTTAAATCGTGAGTAGAAATACTTTATTGCATTTGAAATAAAATTAGAATTAGCTGTACTTAAAAACACTATTGAAATCTACAGATGGGTTATAGGCCTACATAGAAGAGCCTATTGGAGAATCAATAAAATTCATCATTATAATCGATGGTCTGTTAAAAGTATTGCCTAAAATATCAAAATGAGGTACTCTATATAACACTTGAATTCAAGACCAACCTTTCAAAAGAGTCGAAATGTCCCTGAAGGGCTGTAAAGAGATATTGATATTAAACCAACTTTGTAGTCACTTTCTTCCCTTACTAAAACTTGACTTAAGAAAAAATACAATTTATTAGGATATGAGAATTAGAAATAAAACTATAAGAGATTACTCGAGTCCCATATGTGGATGAGATCATGTTGAAGGGTAGATGGAGATGGTTTTGGGCATGCTCTTCGCACTTCTCAATAGAGATTAGTTCACTTAACTTTCAACTGGGCTCCACAAGGCACTAGAGGAGTTGGAAGACCCAAACCTACATGGCTGAGGACTATGAAGCATGAAGTAGGAGGTGATGAATGGAGAAGTATTGATTTAAAAGCTCAAGATAGAGACGACTGGCGAAATTTAACTGAGGCTCTTTGCCTTAATAGGCGTAGGAGAACATGATGAAGAGAATTGCAACTGTTTTGTCTAAAGATTTCACATGTGGAGTCTAATATGAATGAACATGAAACAGAATTCCTATCGGATAATCCACTTTTGATTAGAGCATTTTTAGACGTTTTTATCTGTAGAACATTACTTATACAGATGCTCATATGAATAGTATTTATTATTATTATTATTATTATTATTATTATTATTATTATTATTATTATTATTATTATTATTATTATTATTACTAGCTAAGCTACACCCCAAGTTGGCAAAGTAAGATGCTCTAAGCCCAAGGGCTCCAACAGGTAGAAATAGCCAAGTGAGGAAAGGAAATAAGCAAATAAACAATATAAGAAGTAATGAAAAATTAAAATTAAATTTTTTAAAAACATTAACAACATTAAAACAGATATTTCATATATACACTATAAAAGGACTTATGTAAGCCTGTTCAACATAAAAACATATCCTGTTCAATATATTAATTTGGGAAGTAATAGGATGATATGAAAATGCATCCTTCTATGGCTCTCTTTGCCATCTTCGATGTTTCAAACTTAATAATATAAAACTTTTCTTTTGGTATTATCATTACATCATCCACTTTACCCGCAATCATTTTTCCTTTCAATCCTTTCTCTATGTTCTTTTCCGTATCAGTATTTTTGACCAGATATTTTGCTACTATAAATTTAAAGGCAATATATTCTGGGGGGTCAATCACTTCAAACTGTTCATATATTATTATTATTATTATTATTATTATTATTATTATTATTATTATTATTATTATTATCATTATTATTATTATTACTTGCTAAGCTACAACCCTAGTTGGAAAAGTAGGATGCTATAAGCCCAGGGGCTCCATCAGGGAAAATAGCCCCGTGAGGTAAGGAAACAAGAAAATGAGAGAATTAACAATCACAATGAAATATTTTAAGAACACTAACAACATCAAAATAAATATTACCTATATAAACTATAAAAAAAAATTAACAAAACAGGAGGAAGATAAATTAGATAGAACAGTGTGCCCGAGTGTACCCTCAAACAAGAGAACTCCAACCCAAAACACTGGAAGACCATGGTACAGAGGCTATGGCACTGCCCAAGACAAGAGAACAATGGTTTGATTTTGGAATGTTAGCGTGAGTTACTCTGACCCTAATGGTGTCTATACATTACTATAGCATGATCCGTCTAAATGGCACGTTATGAGGCTTGTAACCTCTGTAACCTGTGTTGTATCTTAGTATTTGTTTTCCATCATAACATTCTTTTTACTTCTGTAACCTGTGTTGTATCTTAAGTCTTTGTTTTCCATCATAACATTCTTTTTTCTTCTGTAACCCGTGTTGTATCTTAGTATTTGTTTTCCATCATAAACATTTTTTTTTCTTGAAGTTTTCCCGCAAAGAAAGGTGAGACATAAACCTAGGCCTATGCTTGCACTGGCAGAGGTCAGAGTGATGCCGATGACCTAGATTGGAGGGAAATTTTTGAAAATCTCAGTGCTATTATCCTAAAAAAAAAAAAAAAAAAATATTTGTCTTGGGCAGTGCCATAGCCTCTGTACCATGGTCTTCCACTGTCTTGGGTCGGAGTTCTCTTGCTTGAGGGTACACTCGGGCACACTATTACTATTACTATTACTTGCTAAGCTACAACCCTAGATGGAAAAGTAGGATGCTATAAGCCCACGACCCCAACAGGGAAAATGGCCCAGTGAGGAAAGGAAACAAGGAAAATTCTATTGGGTTGAAGTTCTCTTGCTTGAGGGTACACTCGGGAACACTTTTACTATTACTATTACTTCCTAAGCTACAACCCTAGTTGGAAAAGCAGGATGCTATAAGCCCAAGGGCCCCAACAGGGAAAATAGCCCAGTGAGGAAACGAAACAAGGAAAAATAAAATCTCTTAAGAACAGTAACAACTTTAAAAGAAATATCTCCTATATAAATTATAAAAAGTAACTAAACAAGAAGCAGAGAAATTAAAAAAAAAATCCCAGTCGTTAAGAAACGTCTTATCCTTATGGGTATTGGAGACAGAATGTCTTGAGAACTTCATTTCACAAATGTGTACTTGACCTGCAATTATTTATTATCCAGATGCAACAGATATTGATAATAGTTAAAAAAAATTCAAGCTTTATGGAAGAAGTACTGTTATAATTTTTATTAACTGAATTTGTTATTGTAGCTTTGGTAACAATAAATGTCTAAACATTTAAATGTTGAATATTTCATGGAAAAATGTGCAGTACGTATGATTACCGCTTATTTGCAAAAAAAAAAAAAAAAAAAAAAAAAAAAAAAAAAAAAAAAACTTTGCCAACGCCACATCACAATGTAGGCAATTTAATTATGTACATTTTGGCACCAGTTTCATGCAAATCGGATAAAAAATGTCCACGGTATAGCAAAAAGACGTTTTTGACCTTTTCGTAACCTTGCCCTTGACTTTAGACCCAATCACCACCAAAATCGAACCAAAATTGTCTTTGGATCAGGGCCAACCATCCCACCAAATTTCATGAAATTCGGTAAAATAGTTGTGTTATAGGAATTACAATCATTCAGACAAAGATACACTGTTAAAAAAAATACCCGTAATTTTAATGGGAAATTCCCCGTAAAAATATACTGTTCTTATCCGTATTTCAGTAAAATACAGGCGACCGCAATTTTACCCTACTTTGTTAGTATCTTTTACGGGTTGGTGACCGTAATATCACTCCTTAACGTCAATATATCCGTTTTTAAAACGGTAAAAATCCTTGAATAAATGTTGCCAGACATTTATCGTTTTTTAATACAAAATTTCAACTGCGTACAAACAGATAAATAAATACACGCACGCCTATCAAGACATAAAAAAAGGACAGATTTATGAAACGACCAAACACCTTTCAACAAAGAAAACGTGGTAAAACCCACACCTGATCCTTCGTCATGCCAACTGTCAAGGTTATCCAGGATCTTTCTGCAGATCCTTATAATAATACCTTCGCTCTATTCACTTGTTATACGTTTTCTTTGTATGACAATTTCGCGTTTTCTCTCTCTATAGTTTTATTTCATGTTATCAATTTTATTTATATGCTAT
Source organism: Palaemon carinicauda (assembly GCF_036898095.1). Classification (NCBI taxonomy): domain Eukaryota; kingdom Metazoa; phylum Arthropoda; class Malacostraca; order Decapoda; family Palaemonidae; genus Palaemon; species Palaemon carinicauda. The sequence continues at coordinate 151,566,346 of NC_090727.1, read as the reverse complement.
TATTTCTCTTGTTTCTCTATCTATACTTTCGTTTTATTCACTTATACGTTTTCTTTGTATGACAATTTCTCGTTTTCTCTCACTATAGTTTTATTTCCTGTTATTAATTTTATTTATATGCTATTATTCCTCCTGTTTTTCTATCTATACCTTCGTTTTATTCCCTGCTAATCCTATTTTTTTATATGTTACTTTCACCTTGTTTCTCTCTCTAGACAATAGTTTTAATCTGTGCTATTCCTTTTCTTTATAAACTATCAATCAATCAATAATAAGAATAGGGAAGTGGGGAATATGGGGAAAGGAAGTGTACCCCTGGATACAACCCAGTTTATAGCTCAAAGGTAGGTACTCGGGAAGGGAAAGATTAAGGAAATAGGGAGAAAGAGAAGTACTATCTTTTCCACATGTTTATCTCTCTAAACATTCGTTTTATCCCTGTTATTCCTTTTTCTTTAGATATTATTTTTCCTCCGGTTTCTCTCTATCCAACCATTTTATTCCCTGCTATTCCATTTTTCTTCATATGCCACAGTATATTTGCTCTTGCTTCTCTCCATTCCTTCATTTTGTCCCTATTATTCTTGTTTATATATATATATATATATATATGTATATATATATATATACACATACAGTATATATACATACATATATATATATATATATATATATACATACAATATTACTTACTAATTACAACCCTAGTTGGAAAAGCAGGATACTATAAGCCCAACGGCTCTCACAAGGAAAATAGCCTAGGAAAGGATTTTAATCAATGTAATTATTAATCACAATGGCATTTAATACCGAATTCTATCTTCAGAATATATATCCACTCGAATTCATTTATGATTAGAGTTTCTAGCTTGGCAGAGATTCGAACCCCAGCCATTCAGCCGGAACCATGCCTGCGAGGACACTACCAACTGAGCTATCAAGAGTGTTAGTGATATATAATCATCATAAATAACCACGTGTTGCAAACTCACAATTCAGCTATCATGGTGGAGATAGTTTTATTTCAAGTCTAAGATCAGATTCCTGAATTCGACAGGAATATGTTACGGTGAATTGTCATAAACATATATCTCCCTTGATAGCTCAGTTGGCAGAGTCCTCGCAGGCATGGTTTCGGCTGAATGGCAGGGGTTCGAATCTCCGCCCAGCCAGAAGCTATAATCATAAATGAATTCCAGTGGATATATATTCCTAAGATAGAATTCGGTATTAAATGCCATTGTGGTTGTTATTTACACAAACACACACACACACACACACACATATATATATATATATACATATATATAGATATATATATATATATATATATACAGGTAGTAGTTTGGCCAGGGCACCATCCACCCGTTGAGATACTACCAATAGAGTTATGGGATCCTTTGACTAGCTAGACAGTACTACATTGGATCCTTCTCTCTGGTTACGGTTTTATTTTCCCTTTGCCTACACACACACACACACACACACACACTGAATAGTCTGGGCTATTCTTTACATATTTTTCTCTGTCCTCATACACCTGACAACACTGAGATTACCAAACAACTCTTCTTCACCTAAGGACTACTGTATTTTGCACTGTAATTGTTCAGTGGCCACTTTCCTCTTGGTATAGTACAAGAGACTGAGACTCTTTAGCTATGGTAAAGCAGCTCTTCTAGGAAAAGGACACTCCATAATCAAACCATTGTTCTCTAGTCTTGGGTAGTGCCAGAGCCTGTATGCCATGGTGTTCTACCGTCTGGGGGTAGAGTTCTCTCGCTGAAAGGGTTCACTGGCGCAATATTCTATCTTATTTCTCTTCCTCTTGTTTTGTTAAAGTTTTTACAGTTTATATGGGAGATATTCATTTTAATGTTACTGTTCTTAAACTATTTTATTTTTCCTTATTTCCTTTCCTCACTAGGCTATTTTCCCTGTAGGAGCCCCCTGGGTTTATAGCATCCTGCTTTTCCAAGTAGGGTTGTAGCTTATCAAATAATATATATATATATATAAATATATATATATATATATATATGTGTGTGTGTGGTGTGTGTGTGTGTGTGTGTTTGTATGTATGCATGTTTTACTTAATTGTATTTATACTAAGATGTATTTTACATAAAAAATATGATGCTTTTGAAGATAACTTTTTAACAAAGGTAAGATTTTTTGAAGGGTGACGCAGGATCCAATACCGAAATTGCGTTTTAATTTTAAGTGGAAAAAAAAAGTTTTTTTTTCTCCTTTTTGATAAAAGTCCCCCGTCACTCTCTGTTCAGCATCATGATTTCACTGTCATAAGAGGATAAAATAACCCTTGAAGGACAAACCAGTCAAGAACACTCCTTGAACCTGCTCATGATAGGTGACTTATTCAAGAAATGCATGGGCGTATAGATTGGATGCCTATCGCAAAATGGAGATGCATAGCTAGGCCTAATAAACTATGTGTAATCACATATGCTTAGCAACATGTTTTAATATTTGGGTTTTGCTTTTCTAATGAGGGATGCACCTTGATTAGTAATAATAATAATAATAATAATAATGATAAGAAGAAGAAGAAGAAGAAGCATTCACTCAATAGACCAATAGACAAACCAAAAAGTTTCAACAATGACGCACACAAATTCCTAGAATGAATTGCACGAACTCTGCTTACAATCAGGAATTTCAGAGAAATATCCCCTGAAAGAAAATCATGTGACATACATATTATGCTCATGACCAGTTTCCATAAGTCCTTGAAGAAGAGGAAGATGTGTAGGGCCATAAGCAAAGGGGATGCTAGATACTTCCCGCCCTCCAATTTTCCATTTTCATATTCCAGAGGTTTTCGTTATTGATTTTGTCAAATTACGAGTGGATAAATATTCATGAGGATGCTTGTGAAAATTATACAACTGCTCATGCGGTTAAAATTCTTCTTCTGATAAGATTAAATAAAACGAATGGTAAAATTGATTGTTGGAAATAACTTTCATTGACGTCATCAAAAGCGTTGCCAATACCGAAGATGTTACATTTGGTGGCGAAACTATGTGGGATTATTGTTAGTATTCAGGCCTTCTGGTTTAGTTCCGGTGAAAAAGAGTAAAGCATTTTAATTGATGATATGAATGCAATCAAAGAAATATAAGATTCCTATAAACCCAGGCTTAACCAAGAAGATTAACTCTACAGCGTTGCCAATAGTCGAAGTTATGTAACATGGTGCAACATTTGGTAGCGAGCCATAATTTTGGCGGGTTTTATTTTCTTTCAATCATTAGTCTCCTTTTACCCATTTTATGATACTACCATTCATATCAAAATGTTGTAATAAGGTTTTTTTACTTATGGTATTAGAAAATCATTGACATTTAAATCGTATAAAATACTGTAGATATCATGAAAAATAACGACGCCGCATTATCATAAATCCGTGGAATGTTTTTTGTCTGGAAGAAAAGCTTTTTGGGGGGTGGCCGGGGGGGGGGGAGGCAGTAGGGGGGGAGGCTGTAAAGGGGGGGGGGGAGGGCATTGGTTAGCTCTTGGGATCAGATAGAGAAAAATATATCTAATGCAAAAAAGCAAACATAATTTTGAAAAATCTTCCTGATTTTAAATTTATTATTATTATTATTATTATTATTATTATTATTATTGTTATTATTATTATTATTATTATCAAACAGCCCAGTGAGGAAAATAGATAAGGAACAGACAGATTACAGATGGTTTCTATCTTATCAAATTTTCTTTGCATGATATGTTTATAACTAGTGCATGCAACCCGTCAAAAATGACGGCTAAATATTTAGATAAATATGAACACACACACCCCCCACCCCTATCCCCAGGGTATGACTACTTTTCTCCCTCTACCAGAGAGACGGGGAAAGACCAAGTAGTTATACGCTTGGCAATATCGCTCTGCGTGACCGTATATATATATATATATATGTGTGTGTGTGTGTGTGTATATATATATATATATATATATATATAAATTGTATATCCAAACTTAATCTTTATTGTATAAGTGAGACGACATGCTCTAATAATATTTCTCTTTTCTCTCAGAAATATAACATCAAACCATTTCAATTATCCTTTCATTTGGCACCTTTCTCTCATAGACAAGTACCTTACTCAATCTAATCAGGCACTTAGTTCCATTCCTTTACATTGACCCCATTAGCTCTTCACTCCTGTTTCTCTTGATTCATTATACTTAAAAACCCTTATGGTTGCTCGTATAGGACCGCTATGGTCTGGTGCAAGTCTTAGAAACAGCCGACTCTTCCATTTTATCTCGGTGTGTGACCCACATGCGTTTAAATTCCTTTTAATTAACCAATCGCGTTACTTTCCATAGGACTTTCTAACCTCGAAAATATATTAACGAAAACTTTCCCTTTGAAATAATGTTTTGATCTTTTAGAAAAGACATGTTGTTTGTCAAATGTTCCCTATCTATCTATCTATCTACCTATACACACACACACACACACACATATATATATATATATATTATATACATATATATATATATGTATATATATACATATATATCTATATATACACACACATATATATATATATATATACAATATATATATACTGTATATATATATATATATATATACATATATATATATATATATATGTGTGTGTGTGTGTGTGTGTAGTATCTGTGTATGTGTGTGCATACTTACCTGGCCGCCTACTTGTACTCATTGATAGGAAGATATAGGGAAGAAACTTCTGTTGCTCCACGTTACACGCAGGGTTTTCCCCAACGCCTGGATGACGTAACACACTACATTTTCCGAGTACAATATTTCCGACAATCTCTCTCTCTCTCTCTCTCTCTCTCTCTCTCTCTCTTAATGGCTGCTCGTATAGGACCGCTATGGTCTGGTGAAAGTCTTAGTAACAGCCAACTCTTCCATTTGATCTCGGTGTGTGACCCACATGCGTTTTAAATTCCTTTTAATTAACCAATCGCGTTACTTTCTCTTTAATGTTTAATTTCAATATTATACAGCCATCTTCATTTAGACTCTTTCCATTTGACTTTCTAACCTCGGAAATATTTTAACGAAAACTTTCCCTTTGAAATAATGTTTTGACCTTTTAGAAAAAATATGTTGTTTGTCAAATGTTCCCTAACTGTCTATCTATCTGTCTATCTATCTATCTATATATATATATTATAATATATATATAAATATACACACACACATAGCTATGTTTGTGAGCATTTATTGACAGTATTCCTGATACTTAGCACGATGTGGTATTCATTTTTTTTTTTTTTTTTAGCCGCAGTTACTCAGGAACATAAATGGTGGTCTACCCTTAAATCTGCACTCTTTGGTGTAGATGCAACAGTTCCTCCTTTACTTAAACCAGATGGCTCAGTCACTCACTGTCCAAAGGAAAAGGCAACCCTTTTGGCTGATGTTTTTGACAGTAAACAGAGTAATGAAAAACTTGAACTTCCTCATTCCTGTTTTCCTGAGGCTAAACTAACTAGTTTAGCTTTTCGATCTCGTGAGATTAAAGCTCTGTTGATGGACCTTGATGCTTATGGAGGTGTAGACCCAAATGGTATTTTTCCTTTGTTTTTTATAAAGACAGCAGATTTCTTAGCTCCAAAGTTATCTGTTATTTTGCGCAAGTTAGCAAGAAGAGGAGCTTTTAGCACTAGTTGGAGAATTGGTAATGTTACTCCTCTATGTAAATGTGTTTGTGGTAGCTCAAGTCCCACTGATTACCGCCCAATTTCCATAACTCCCATATTATCTAAAGTTTTTGAACGTCTTCTGGCAAAACGTCTTAATAGGTTTGCTGAAGGTAATCATCTACTCCCTAGTTTGCAATTTGGTTTTCGTAAAGGCCTTGGAGCATGTGATGCCCTTCTTACAATCTCCAATGCTGTACAGAAATCCCTTGATTGTGGTCGGGAAGTTCGTATGATTGGCCTTGATTTTAGTGCTGCCTTTGACCGTGTTAATCGTGAGGCCCTTGTTTTCAAACTGAAACAGTTGGGAGTGGGTGGGTCGTTTCTTAGCATTATTATTGATTTTTTAAGTAATAGATCCCAAAGAGTTGTTGTTGATGGGCACCATAGTGATTATAGGAATGTGATATCCGGTGTTCCACAGGGTAGTGTTCTTGGCCCATTACTTTTCATACTATATACATAATGTGGTTTGGCCTAGAAAACAAGCTTGTTGCATATGCAGATGATGCTACTCTCTTTGCATCAATTCCATCCCCTGAATGTAGATCTAGGGTTGGTGAATCCCTTAATAGAGATTTAGCTAGAATTAGTGCATGGTGCAAATTATGGGGTATGAAGTTGAATCCTAACAAAACTCAAAGTATGATTGTAAGTAGGTCAAGGACGGTGGCTCCTCAACATCCGGATCTCAGGATTGATAATGTTTCTTTAAATATGTATGACTCTTTCAAAATTTTAGGTGTGATTCTCGACAGTAAGTTTACTTTTGAGAAACATATAAGGTCTGTGTCTTCTTCAATTGCACAAAAAATAGGCTTATTGAGAAAGTCTTTCAAGATTTTCGGTTATCAATCTATTCTGAAGAAGTGTTTTTAATTCTTTCTTTCTACCTTGTTTTGAGTATTGTTCTCCTGTCTGGTCTTCAGCTGCTGATTCTCATATTAATTTGTTGGACAGAAACTTACGGTCTATTAAATTTCTTATTCCTGATCTAGATATTAATCTCTGGCACCGTCGTTCAATTAGTTCATTATGCATGTTGCATAAGATTTTTCATAACTCTGACCATCCTTTACATTCAGATCTCCCTGGACAATTCTATCCTGTTCGTAATACTAGGCAGGCAGTTAATTCTAATAGCCAGGCCTTCTCCATCACGAGGCTCAATACTACGTAGTACTCTAGAAGTTTTATTCCAGCTGTGACCAAGTTGTGGAATGATCTTCCTAATCGGGTGGTTGAATCAGTAGAACTTCAAAAGTTCAAAGTTGGAGCAAATGCTTTTTTGTTGACCAGGCGGACATGAGTCCTTTTATAGTTTATTTATGACATATTTGTTTTTTATGTTGTTAATAGTTTATATATGAAATGTCTGTTTTGACGTTGTTACTGTTTTTAGAATGATTTATTGTTAATTTGTTCTCTTCATTTATTTATTTCCTTTCCTCACTGGGCTATTTTTCCCTGTTGGAGCCCCTGGGCTTATAGCATCTTGCTTTTCCAACTAGGGTTGTAGCTTGGATAGTAATAATAATAATAATAATAATAATAATAATATATATACATATATGTATATATATATATATATATATATATTTATATATATATATATATATACAGTATATATATATATATATAAAATTAGGCAACAAGCATGCACACACATACTGTGTGTGTATATATATATATATATATATATGTGTGTGTGTGTGTGTGTGTGTGTGTAGTATTTGTGTATGTATGTGCATACTTACCTGGCCGCCTACTTTTACTCATTGATAGGAAGATATAGGAAGAAACTTCTGTTGCCCCACGTTACACGCAGGGTCTTCCCCACGCCTGGATGACGTAACACACTACATTATCCGAGTACAATATTTCCGACAATCTCTCTCTCTCTCTCTCTCTCTCTCTCTCTCTCTCTCTCATATCTATTAGCTATCTAAAGAATATTTTTATTTTTTGCTTAATGACCTTTGATAAGCGAGCAATGTTTAATCAGTGATATGGTAACACCTGTAAACGTTTAAGCTTTTCATTCAACAGAGAAAAAAATATTGTTGCTTATCGTGAGATGAGGTGAAAATGTTTAAATGTCTCGAGATTGAATGGAAATATTCATATGTGTCTTTTAGTGTGGTGAAATGTATATAAACTAATTAGATTAAACGATTAGATTAATATGTTTGTATATATCTTATGAAAGAATATAGCCTTGTTTATCAACATTATTTTTTTGTTTGTTGAATAATAATATGTATTTTTAAACGTATATGTAACATTTGTCATAATGGAATGTAAAAAAAAAAACAGTAGAAAATATTTTGTAGACCTATGTATAAATATCACGAGGAAATTATATTTGAGGTTAAAAACAGTTTTATGCGTTTGTGATGAAATGAAGAGAGACTTTTATACCCCAAGGAATAAATGTTTTCATAAGGAAAAACTGCTTGAACAAACAAACTTGCGTATGTCTCTGTGTGTTTAAAGCTTAAAAGTTGGTGTTTGTGAGTATGAATGTAATAGTCCATTCATTTATATATCCATAGACACGTGTAGTACTACTATCGATAGGAATCTAATAAAACATACAGAAAATTGTCTTTAGAAATGATAACTCAAAGCAAGACTGTAGGAAACATTTACATATAAGAAATCTCATGTGTTTGTGTTTTTCTATTGGACAGACTATACTAATATACTAAAACCTCCGTATCGTGTCAGGGTCACAAGGAAGTTTGTAATTTTCAATGAATGTACATCACGGCTGTGTAAATTCGAATGTTTACCAGCAAAACAACAACGGGGCAAAAACACGTTCATTGCGATATGTAAATATGGAATAAAATTAGAAG
>NC_090727.1:151555870-151557248 GCF_036898095.1 Palaemon carinicauda | reverse complement strand
ATCCCTGACTATTACAGCGTTAAGGTATCCCCACTCAGAAGTGTGTGTATATATATATATATATATATGTGTGTGTGTGTGTGTGTGTGTGTATGTAAGAATGACAGAGAATAGATGGACATCAAGATTAACGGAATGGTCCCTTGAAGAGAAGACGATGGATTGACGAACTAAGAAAGTTTGTGGGTATGGACTGGCGTAGATAGACCATAAACAGAGACAAGTGGAAGTGCGTGTCTTAGGCCTTTGTTCTGCAGTGGAGTAGTAACGACTGAGGATATATATATATATATATATATATATATATATATATATATATATATATATATATATATATATATATAATTATTTTATACCAATTTCATGGAGTAATGTAGGATACTAGTATTGTCCCGTTGTGGTGTTGACATTCTGTCTTATCTGTTTGCTTTATATTATGGGCGCATTTCCTTTTCTATCTTGTCAAATAGTCAACTTTCCGGAAGCAGATATGGCAGTTTATGACAAATAGTAGTTTTCCTTATCTTCTGTATAGCTGTATCGGAATTATGCTTCTATCCTGCAATTCCTTAGAGAAGTTAAAGAAAATGACATACATACACATATCCCAGGAGAAAGTGAAATAAGACATAGGCCTACAGATCTTGACGGGATTGTAAAACATTTTATAATTGATTTTTTTCAGGTGCCTGTATATAGCATCGCGTGTTGTCTGGATATTAAGCACGTACATACGCACACACACGTATGATTCCACAAGATTACATAAGCACAAACGAATAACGTTATCACTATTGTGTAGCCTAGTCATTCGTAATAAGAGGGTATCCAACTGTGGAGTTTTAATCCATTTTTTATAAGGGTCCGGAGACTCCGGACAAAAACATTTGAATGGATGTGCGTGTACTGGTTAATGCTTCAATTTAGGGAGCTGTGTTTTACTAATAGAAGGTTAATGTCGGTCCAATTGTACTCCAATTTAACGTGAGAGGGGGAAGCAAGGCACTGAAAGGTCCTTCAGACATTTTTATCTTTACTGTAGACTGTAGAATCTCACAAACAGGAAGGGGTTCTTTTGATATTTCTCATATCTTATCGATAGACTGTTATTGGTAGTTAATTCTATATACACTTAACAGAGCACAAGGCATAATTTGAAATGAAAACTATATAATTTATGATCTTTTGATATTTGTTTAAATACTTATTTTGTTTAGGTAGCCTTAAGTCTGGATACGTGTTTTATATGGCTTGCCAACCCAGTAGTAAACCAACTAGGCCTAATCAGTTTAGTCTTTCTGTATTTTTTCTATCTAAGAATATTATATATGTATACATAGATTGATGGAAAGATAGATACATTTATTTATTTATTTAA
>NC_090727.1:151530870-151543370 GCF_036898095.1 Palaemon carinicauda | reverse complement strand
TCATGACATTTTGGCATTATAGGAGAAGGACATTCCAAAATCAAACCATTGTTCTTTAGTCTTGGGTAGTGCCAAAGCTTCCATATCTTGGACTTCAACTGTCTTGGGGTAGAGTTCTCTTGCTTGAGGGTACACTCGGGCACAATATTCTACCTTATTTCTCTTCCTCTTGTGTTTTCCTACGTTTATATTGTTTATATATGAAAGATCTGTTTAAAGTTGTTACTGTTCTTAAAATGTGTTTCATTTTAATTGTTCATTACTTCTCTTGTTGTTTACGTATTTCCTTATTTCCTTTCCACACGAGTATTTTCCCTGTTGGAGCTCTTGGGCTTATAGCATCCTGCTTTCCAACTAGGGTTGTAGCTTGGCAAGTAATAATAATAATAATAATAATAATAATAATAATAATAAGTGTTTTGCCATTATGAAGTCCTGGTTTCTTCACCACCTCACGTGTGACTCCAAGTTGTATCTTGGCATCGTACATCGTACAATCAGGTGTCTTATATTTATACACAATTTTGTTTGTTTAAGGGGGAAGGGTATGCTAATTTAATGGTCTGTAACGGCTTAAGCTGAATATGTCTCTTCTGCCAGGTATACCCAGAGCATCTTAAGACAGAATATTATTTTTTCAATGCTCAATTTGAATTATTTTTAGATGCAAGGGTCATCGTCATCTCTCTCTCTCTCTCTCTCTCTCTCTCTCTCTCTCTCTCTCTCTCTCTCTCTCTCTCTCTCCATAAGATATTGCTATAAACTAGATACAGCTTATTTAGATAGGTTCTTTTGAAATATGGTATTAATAATTTGTTTGCGAATTTAAATGAATATTTTATTCTTGGCAAATATGTAGAGCAAAACTAATCAGTAAATTCGAAGGTTTTGAACAGAGAATGATTAAAAGAAGAATCACATATAGAAGATTCACTTTCTGAATCAAGATAAGATTCACCTAAGAAAATGTAATTAATAATTTAATGGACATTCAATGTTACCGACTATCAAAGTCAGTGCTGAATGGCCTCCCTGGTATTAACACCATGTCATATGGACCAAATTAACCCATCCCTAAGATGAATAAAATAAAAAGATATATTACAAATACCTTTACTGCAAAGAAATCATGGAAAGATATTACATTAAATTACTTCATGACGAAAAGCATAAATTAATGGAATTGGGGTCTGCAACTTTACCCCCCCCCCCCCTCCGCTTCCTCATCATCTCACATTGGGGAGTAGAGGCAGGGGGTAGGGGGTAGGGGGGGGGGGTTAGTACAGTATATTAAACCCGTTTTGCACAATTGCATACCTCAACCATCTGTAACGAACCGTTTGACCTTCCTTACCTATAAGGTAAGGGAGATACTTAATCCACATTATTATTTTATCATACATCGTAGGATATTACATTGGGAGGAAATGAAAACAATAAGAGATAAGCCAGTGCGTTATGCTATAATAAAAAGATAACGAATATTATACGACCTCATCATAAAATCACGATAAGTACCGCCCATGCGAGAAATTATCATGAACATAGATCTTCCAGAAAGCGTTAAAATGTATACGTTTCCTCCCACAATCTCTATAAGAAAGCTTCCAAATGTATGCTGATCTTCCCATAATCTCTCAGAAAGCTTCCAAATTTATAGTATACTTATGTATACTTATCTTCCCATAATCTCTCTGAAAGCTTCCAAGTGTATACTGGTCTTCTCATTATCTCAAAGAATGCGTCCAAATGTATACTGGTCTTCCCTTAATCTCTAAGAACGCTTCCATGTGTTATACTTATCTTCCCATAATCTCTCAGAATGCTTCCAAGTGTATACTGATCTTCCCTTAATCTCTAAAAAAGCTTCCAACTGTATACTGATCTTCCCTTAATCTGTAAGAAAGCTTCCATGTGTTATACTTATCTTCCCGTAATCTCTCAGAATGCTTCCAACTGTATACTGATCTTCCCTTAATCTCTAAGAAAGCTCCCAACTGTATACTGATCTTCCCTTAATCTGTAAGAAAGCTTCCATGTGTTATACTTATCTTCCCATAATCTCTCAGAATGCTTCCAACTGTTTACTGATCTTCCCTTAATCTGTAAGAAAGCTTCCATGTGTTATACTTATCTTCCCATAATCTCGGAAAGCTTCCAAGTATATACTGGTCTTCCCATAATCTCCCAGAAAGCTTCCAATTTTACAGTATACTTATGTATAGTTATCTTCCCATAATCTCTCTGAAAGCTTCCAAGTGTATACTGGTCTTCCCATAATCTCTCAGAATGCTTCCAACTGTTTACTGACCTTCCCTTAATCTGTAAGAAAGCCTCCATGTGTTATACTTATCTTCCCATAATCTCTAAGAATGCTTCCAACTGTATACTTACCTTCCCATAATCTCTAAGAAAGCTTCCATGTGTTTTACTTATCTTCCCATAGCCTCTAAGAATGCTTCCAACTGTATACTGACCTTCCCATAATCTCTAAGAAAGCTTCCATATGTTATACTTATCTTCCCATAATCTCTAAGAAAGCTTCCATATGTTATACTTATCTTCCCATAATCTCTAAGAAAGCTTCCATATGTTATACTTATCTTCCCATAACCTCTAAGAATGTTTCCAAATATATACTGATCTTCCCTTAATCTGTAAGAAAGCCTCCGTGTGTTATACTTATCTTCCCATAATCTCTAAGAAAGCTTCCATATGTTATACTTATCTTCCCATAATCTCTAAGGAAGCTTCCTAATATATACGTATCTTCCCATAATCTCTAAGAAAGCTTAGAAATGTAATCCCCCAGAAAGCGTTGAAATGTATGTTTCTTATCGGTAACCCTCTTAAATGCCAACATTCCTAACAGGAAAATGTCTAGATAGCGAGAGGCGGCCTGATGACATTCCGAGCCTTCCCCGTGTGTGTGTGTGTGTGTGTTTGCCTCGCCTCTGGAAATACAAAATAATTTATTTAAAATGACGAGTTCTTGGAAAAGTTCATGACAACGTGAATTCGAATCTTCTGAGTGGAGGTACCTTAACGTGGTGAAAGGGTTTGTGTATCGCAATGATCAGCAGAGCTGTACTACTCAGGGACACCCATACTAGGTTGGTTTGCTGTGAGGGATCAGACTAAAGTCTCCTACTATCAAGCAATCAGCACTTGGCTTGGCGATGAAAACTGGCCTAACCCCAGGCATAAATAAGATTTCTGAGGCTATTGTTCTGCAGTGGGTTAGAAACGGCTTCATTTGTCGTTGTTGTTGTTGTTGTTGTGTGTGCGTATATATATATATATATATATATATATATATATATATATATATATATATATATATATATATATATATATATAGAGAGAGAGAGAGAGAGAGAGAGAGAGAGAGAGAGAGAGAGAGAGAGAGAGAATATTATACCATAGATGACATTTACTGTGCTGTGTGGGACTAATGATATTTGACATTCGCTCTACTTACAAAGCGCAGGTGTGATAAGAATGCTCGCTACGTTTCCCAATAGATAGATATTGACATGCAACCTTTTCATTGCAATGTCTCGATTATTTAGAGCTCTTGTGTCCTAACAAAAGAGAGAGAGAGAGAGAGAGAGAGAGAGAGAGAGAGAGAGAGAGAGAGAGAGAGAGAGAGAGAGAGAGAGAGAGAGGGAGATAGAGAGAGACTCACATAGTTCTTACTGGTTTCGTGGTTGATTGAATATAATTTTATTTCTCGGTTTTTCTTGATAAATAAGATAGGACTAAGGATATTTACATAACATTTTCTTTTTAAAAATATTTTGATATTTTGAGATTTCTCTTATGAATTGCAATATAAATTTGAATTATTTGACTTAATATAACTTTTTGTATAGATTTTATTTATATCAATTCTTGTTGATAAACGAAATAGGCATAAGAATATTTACATAACATGTTTGATCTTTAAAAATATTTGAATATTTTTATATTTCAATTATCAATTGCATTATAATTTTGAATTTTTAAATATAATGTAATTTATTTTGTATATAATTTAGCTTATAGAAATTTCATAGCTCTTCCCACCTTCCGCCACCACCCAACGTGGGTCTAGTCGCTACGGGCAGTGTACAACAGTGGAACCAAAGTCTAAGAGTGGAACAACACTTCATTCCATTGATTATATCGATCGCGGCTGTCTCTGGTCTAGGCTATTGCACTTGCCTCTCTCTCTCTCTCTCTCTCTCTCTCTCTCTCTCTCTCTCTCTCTCTCTCGTTCAGAAGAGCGTCCGTCCATTCAATCAACCAAAAATTCCTTAGCTCAGCAGTCTCTCTCTCTCTCTCTCTCTCTCTCTCTCTCTCTCTCTCTCTCTCTCTCTCTCTCTCTCAGTTAAGTAGGCTGTTCATTCAATTCTCAGAAATTCCTGAGCTATCTTTCTTTGTCTCCTGTTTATTCCGAATATAAGTCCCACCACTCTCTCTCTCTCTCTCTCTCTCTCTCTCTCTCTCTCTCTCTCTCTCTCTCTCTCTCTCTCAAGACTGTTGCAGGAGCCTTTGGCGAGGTGGGCAGCCACCCCCTAAATATATCGCCCACTTGTTGAATTCAAAAGGTGGTGCAGGAAGTAGGGCGGTTTATCGGCCGTTGGCGTTTGTTAAATGCGAGCCATCTATTAAGACTAATTTCTAGGCGTAATTCTTTGCTGCTTGAAGGGATTCGAGCCCCTCCTTTCTCTGACTTGCCATTATATATATATATATATATATATATATATATATATATATATATATATATATATATATATATATATATATATATATACTGTACATCATTAGCCGTTACTAGTCCACTGCAGAACAAAGGCCTCAGTCATGTTCTTCCAATTCCGTCTTAGTATGGTCTTTCTGTGCCAGTCCACGCCCGCAAACTTCCTTGGTTCGTCAATCCATCGTCTTCTCTTCCTTCCCTTGCTTATTTTGCACATCTCTAGGGACCCATTATATATATATATATATATATATATATATATATATATATATATATATATATTAAGAAAAGGTCCTCAGAAAAATGGTACTCGGTATGGCACACACGTTGGCACCTGCCCTTCCTTCGCCACACACACACTATGGGCCTCCGAACGAGACTGCCCACTCTAGGCCTAGGCCCTAGGGTCCCGTTACTTAAGGGCCCATAACACCAGCGTGGCTGTGCCCGATCATGATTGGTTGTTCTATCTACCCGATCTTTCTTCAAGAACCAATCGGGAGGGAGTTTAGGGATGAAAATGCCCAAGCTGACCCGTAATTAACTTTTTGTGAGTGCCGAACCTCAGCCTAATCAAGAAAGAAGGCGGTTGGCGCTTAAACCGTTAGTTGCCACGATTACGATCAGTTAATAAACACACACACACACACACACACACACACACACACACATATATATATATATATATATATATATATATATATATATATATATATATATATATATATATATATATATATATATATATATATATATATATATTGCTCTATGTGATATGTGAAGTAAGGCTGTTACACTACACCTTTTTAAGAAATTCTACCTATGACCACCACAGTTATCTAACTACCACGTTCCTGAAGCCCTGCTTAGTTTGACGTATGCAAAATAAGTTCATAACATAGAATCGAATATACTGTATAGATTGAATTTATTGATGTTTCTTTCCAACTTTAATATCTATATGATATGATTAATAGAAAGTAATCAGAGGCATTATGTTCTGCTTCATAATAATTATCATCTTCCAAAAGTATAGGAAATATTAATTTCTCTGAGAGAGAGAGAGAGAGAGAGAGAGAGAGAGAGAGAGAGAGGGAGAGAGAGAGAGAGAGAGAGAGACTTGTTTTAATTTAGTATTATGTGAAAGGGAAAAAAAAGGATGTCTTGTGAGGATCTTTGAAATTACCAGCCATTATATCACCTATATTCTCCATTGATGAGGCAGATGGATAAATTAATCTTATTTTTTCTATATTATATGATAGTTATTTGAATGTCATAAATTTCTATCGATGAAGTAATTTTCCCAGTTATATTGTAACTAATATATTTAATGATTTAATGTATTTCCATTGATGAAAACGTTCCGTGAATACAGTTAACTTCAACTTCACTTAACCGTCTGGAAAATCTGGCAACTTTGGATCAAATATCCCCGTCGTGAAAGAGAGACATTATAACCCATTTAAAAGGCTCGTTATTCTCTTGACGTAACAACAGACGGAATTGTACCGTGTGATAGCTGACAGAAGGCCATTATTTTCTCTTTATCTGCACGAAGATGTCATGAAGAGTAAGAGTTAGAGAATAACAACTATTATTATTATTATTATTATTATTATTATTATTATTATTATTATTATTATTATTATTACGAGTTAACTTACAGCCCTAGTTAGAAAAGCATTATTTTATAAGCCTAGGTGTCCTACAGGGAAAAATAGCCGAGTGAGAAAAGGAATCAAGGACATAAGTAAACTAACAACGCTTATTATTTTTATTATTACAAGCTAAGCTACAACCCTAGTTGGAAAAACAGGATGCTATAAGCCTAGGGCTCCAACAAGGAAAAATAGTCCAGTGAGGAAAGGAAACAAGGAAATAAGTAAACTAACAACACTTATTGTATTTTATTATTACAAGCAAAGCTACAACCCTAGTTGGAAAAGCAGGATGCTATGAGCCCTAGGGCTCCAACAGGGAAAAATAGCCCAGTAAGGAGCGGTGGGTCTATGTGAATATTCGCGTAGTTTGAATACTTTTTTTTTTTACTTTTATTGAGAAAATATTCAGTTTTACTGTTTTTTTTACAAATATATTTATAGTATATACATTAATATTTCATGTTACATATCACGATGTAGTTGATAAATCATTTACATATATTGTACATACATTAGTCACTCGGGTGAAGCAATAACAAAACATCATAGCCTCCATAACCAGCTGATAAGGCAATAAAGAAAGATGATTACAATATGTATATTTTGCCCTTCAACTATAGTTCGAATACTTAATGGCTTTCATCGTAGCGTTCACTTACTAGGAAAGAAAATGGGAAATTTCCCCAAAAGTTTCTTTTAATCTCGGCCCTACAATTTCACGTCTTGTGGGAGAAGCTACCAATCATCATCTCTCATGCATATCTCCGGTTGCAAGCACCAATACGCTTCACCGATTTGCCTATCATTTATCAGCCAGTCACAGGTGTAGCCAATCACGTGCTCGGACTCAAGTGTTCGTCGTAGGTGACCAATCACGTTCTCTGACTGAGTTTTTGGTTATGGCGGGAAAGAGGATGTGGTTTGGAGGAAGGGAAAGGTAGGGGTTGTTCTTAAGTTCAACATTTGCATAATCGAAGAGCCTAATGGTAGGACTTTAGGGGACTCCCGAAAAAGAAAGAAAAAAATCCTGGGGTCCTGCAAGTAGCTGATTACGGTGGAGACATATTATTATTATTATTATTATTATTATTATTTTCTAAGCTACAACCCTAGTTGGAGAAGCGGTATGCTATAAGTCCTAGGGCTCCAACAGGGAAAAATAGCCCAGTGAGGAAAGGAAACAACGAAATAAGTAAACTAACAACACAATATTTTTACAGTATTAAAAGCTAAGCTACAACCCTAGTTGGAAAAGCAGGATGCTATAAGCCCAAGAGCTCCACAAGGGAAAATAGCTCAGTGAGGAAAGGAGACAAGGAAATAAGTAAACGAACACTTTTTTATCATCACCAATATATTAGACGGGAGTTCGAGACACTCTAAGCTCAATAGTTTTTAGTAGTGTCTACAATTTCACCAACCTTGCGAGCTACGGATGGATGAGGGTTTGGGTGAGCCTATGGGTCTACCTTTAGTTTTTTGACGTATCCATTTAGCTGTTTTTCTATCTTTCCATGTTAGATTTAGCATAATGGATATCCTTGAAACCATTAGCAAGCTCAAATGGAACTGGGCGGGGCACATTGCCAGGATGACAGACAACCGATGGACATCACAAACAACCTTCTGGACACCCCGAGGATACACAAGAAACCGAGGAAAACAAAAACCCCGCTGGAGAGATGACTTAGACCAACATAAGCAACAGTGGCACAGAATAGCTTGCGATAGAAGTCTGTGGAGGAACCTGGGGAAGGCCTACATCTAACAAAGGACTTCTGAAGGCTGAAATGATGATGAATGATGATGGATCTACCTGCTGAGTCATCAGCAGCCATTGCCTGACCCTCTCTGGTCCTATACGTGTCTTGGGCACTGAGTATATGCATCATCAGTCTCTAGGGCATTGTCCTACCCTTGTCACTGCCATTCATTATCGATCTTTAAATTTTACATGTCACCAGTGACGGGCCCCAGGCATTTCCGTCTCTATATTGAGACTGCAGTACCCCAGGTCTCATTTGTGGACTGTGAATAAAAGAGAGTTCTTTAAGCTAGAGATTTGCTTTCCCTCTTACACGCATTATTTTTGTCGGGGTTGCAGAAGGGAGTTCTTGTATGGCTTTGGCGGCGGCGTCAAGTTTCTCTTAGCCTATTACAACAACTATACTCGGTCCGTCTGCTGCAGCCTCTTGTTTGGCTCCAGTCTACTTTCATTTGTCCGCGTACTTTTATTTGTTTCTTGTGTAGTTTGCAATACTTTTAAAGGGTATAGATCTTTGGATGGAATTAGTGTGAGCACGATGTTAGTTGTGGTTTCGTTAGACCTAACCGGGTTTGCTTCATTGAATAAGAGGATTTGTATTTGTGTATACAGTAGTCATTTATATATATATATATATATATATATATATATATATATATATATATATAGATATATATATATATATATATATATATATATAGATATATATATATATATATATATATATATATATATATATATATATATATAGATATATATATATATATATATATATATATATATATATATATATATATATATATATATATATATAGATATATATATATATATATATATATATATATATATATATACAGAAATGTTTG
Organism: Palaemon carinicauda; assembly: GCF_036898095.1. Taxonomy (NCBI): domain Eukaryota; kingdom Metazoa; phylum Arthropoda; class Malacostraca; order Decapoda; family Palaemonidae; genus Palaemon; species Palaemon carinicauda. The sequence continues at coordinate 151,534,328 of NC_090727.1, read as the reverse complement.
TATGTATATATATATATATATATATATATATATATATATATATATATATATATATATATATATATATATAAATTGTGTGTGTGTGTGGGTGTGTCTGAGAAAATATGTTCATGGATCTTTATAGTTTATAATGCTATCTTGTATGTATTTCTTATCATTGTTATCAAACTGTTTGATATGCTGTATATACCGTAAACTCATAAAAGGAGCAAAGAAAATGCCAAAACTGACTAAAGGTGAGTGGATACGCATGCATATAATACATGATATATACTGTGTACATGAGTATGTGTATTTGTATGTATGCGCGAGTCGGTGAGTTAAATGACTAGATTGGAGTTAATTTTGTCTTCTCTTTGAGTTCGTTGATGTCAACAACAACAACAACAACAACAACAACAACAGCAGCAACAACCACAAAACTAATAACTTTAAACGATTCCTTTCCTGTCATCAAAATATATTTTATGGTCATCCCATGTCAGTTGTCAGGATTTGTAAACATACATACATATATGCATACATACAAATGCATACGCTTCCAGTCCTCTGCAGGACAAAGGCCTGAGATATGTCAATTCATGTCTGTGTTTTAGCGAGTTTTTATCACTACGCTGGCCAGTGCGGATTGGTGATGGTGGGAGATTTTTGTCTAGTTGGAAAAGCAGAATGCTATAAGCCCGACGGTTCTAACAGGATAAAATAGTCCAGTGGGAGAAGGAAATTTTAGAATCTACAAGAAAAGTAATTAACAATTAATAAGAAAAATAAGAATAGTAACAACATTAAAATAAATATTTCATATATAAGCTATAAAAACTTGAAAATAAAAAACAAGAGGAAGAGAAAAAAAAGATGGAATAGTGTGCCCGATTGTACCCTGAAGCAAGAGAACTCTACACCAAGACAGTGAAAGACCATGGTACAGAGGCTATGGCACTACCCAAGACCAGAGAATGATGGTTTGATTTTGGAGAGTCCTTCTCCTATATGTTATTCAATCAACAAATCCGTATAAAATAAATCTCAAAAGGAAATGAGTTCACTTTGACTTGAATTCGCACATCTTCGTTGATTATAGTTAATATATGAAATATATTTTTTTTAATGTTGTTACTGTTTTTAATATATGCTATTTTAATTATTTATTATTTTTCAGATCGTTTATTTATTTCCTTATTTCCTTTCCTCACTGGGCTATTTTTCCCCGTTGGAGCCCTTGGGCTTATAGCATCTTGCTTTTCCAACTAGGGTTGTAGCTTAGATAATAATGATTATAATAATAATAATAATAAAGGTGTCTGGTGTCAGTTCCAGTTTCATCATAATAGATACCCACTAGAACGTTAGCCGGGCAAGCGCCCCCCCCCCCCTGTCGTACCCAATCACAGCAGTGGCCTCCCCAGTAAACAGCTCAAACTCACGGTCCCGGCGGGGATCGATCTGCTGCCATGCGAATACTAGGTGAATACGTTACCACTGCACTAGCTAGGAGGCTTCAGCGGGATTCAAAGCGTGCTTTCATTTGCCTTTTTATATTGTAGTTGATATATTGTTATTGGCTCGTTGCGCGATAATAACTCAACAACAACACCAAACCAAGAATAATAATAATAATAATAATAATAATAATTGATATTGATGGTTATTGGAGGGGCTGTTATACGGTTGGCATACATAACTTTGAATTAGTTTTTACGGTTGGCATATAAAATTTGAATTAGTTTTTACGGTTGGCATATAAAATTTGAATTAGTTTTTACGGTTGGCATATAAAATTTGAATTAGTTTTTACGGTTGGCATATAAAATTGGAATTAGTTTTTACGGTTGGCATATAAAATTTGAATTAGTTTTTACGGTTGGCATATAAAATTGGAATTAGTTTTTACGGTTGGCATTTGAAATTTGAATTAGTTTTTACGGTTGGCATATAAAATTGGAATTAGTTTTTACGGTTGGCATTTGAAATTTGAATTAGTTTTTACGGTTGGCATATAAAATTTGAATTAGTTTTTACGGTTGGCATATAAAATTTGAATTAGTTTTTACGGTTGGCATATAAAATTTGAATTAGTTTTTACGGTTGGCATATAAAATTTGAATTAGTTTTTACGGTTGGCATATAAAATTTGAATTAGTTTTTACGGTTGGTATTTGAAATTTGAATTAGTTTTTACGGTTGGCATATAAAATTGGAATTAGTTTTTACGGTTGGTATTTGAAATTTGAATTAGATTTTACGGTTGGCATATAAAATTGGAATTAGTTTTTACGGTTGGCATATAAAATTTGAATTAGTTTTTACGGTTGGCATATAAAATTTGAATTAGTTTTTACGGTTGGCATATAAAATTTGAATCAGTTTTTACGGTTGGCATATAAAATTTGAATTAGTTTTTACGGTTGGCATATAAAATTTGAAATTGGTTTTCGGTTGCTGGAAACTAGTGGTATTACGATATGTGGAACATCATTGAAACTTTCTCCATTTATCGGGTCGTTACACTTATTCGGTTATTGCATACAAGGGGAGAGAGAGAGAGAGAGAGAGAGAGAGAGAGAGAGAGAGAGAGAGAGAGAGAGAGAGAGGATAATTTTTCTGTCAATTTGTATGATTCCATTTACGTTGCACAACAAATAGTTGAAGAAGGGACAGATATATTGACAAAATATATTTGTTAAATTATCGACAATTTCCTTAGCATCTCTTGAAAGAGTAGTTCTTTTATAGCTCAGTTAATTTACTGTACGACTTTCTTCCTCCCATGCTCTCGGCTGTGAAAGTACAATCGGTTGCCAGTTAATCAATCGAGGTGAGTCAGTTCACTGACCCCTCTACAGAAATAAATCCTGCAATTTATCGGTAGATACTGCCACCTTTGACGATATTTTTGTATTTTGGTAGTCTATTGGAAACGTCCTTGCCTGCCAGTCTGTTGGACGGGGATTTGAGACCCGCTCAATCTTGAGAGTTTATTGTAGTGTCTACGACCTCACTATTCTTGTGAGCCTGTAGGTCTACCTGCTGAGTCATCAACAGCCATTGCCTGGCCCTCCCTGGTCCTTAGCTTGACGTATAGAGAGTTGAGTGTTGAGAATTTGTATATGGCCAGTCTCTAGGACATTGCCTTGTTCCCTCTCCTCTGCCATTTAAGAATAATTTTTAATACGGGGGGGGGGGGGGCGTTACACTTCTCGTACCGATAGGTGGGGCGGGGTAATGTTCCAGGATTTAGTAGAGCTTTTCCGTAAATCTTTAATTATTCTTACTGTAACAAACCTGGAAAGGAAGACAACTTAATATTTATTACTTTAGTTAAACTTTAAGCTCTTTGATATAGACAGTTATAGCATTGACTCCCTTGGTTATGTTTGTGTGGTAGAAAATATAAGAAAAAACCTCAGCCTAGAAATTTCCAAATTTTAAGAGTTTGGATATATACAATATAATATATG
>NC_090727.1:151518370-151525870 GCF_036898095.1 Palaemon carinicauda | reverse complement strand
CGCTGCGGATTGATGGTGGTGGAGACTTTTGTCGCATCCAGCAAACCAACCTAGTATGGGTGGGCATGGCTAGTAGGCCTATAGCTTTGCTGATCATGGCGATACACAAACCCTTTCACCTCGTTAAGATATCCCCACTTAGAAAGGGTGACAATTATATATATAGTATGTATATATAAGTGTATATATATATATATATATATATATATATATATATATATATATATATATATATATATATATATATATATATATATATGTGTGTGTATATATATATAAGTATATATATAAGTGTATATTTATACATATATATAAATATATATATATATATATATATATATATATATATATATATATATATATATATATATATATATATATATATATATATATATATACACACACACACACACACATATATATATATATATATATATATATATATATATATATATATATATATATATATATATATATATATATATATATATATACACACAGTATATATGCCAGTACCAAATCGTAATTTAAAGTTATATTTAATTTTATGAATACCAAACTAGTCACTTTCATTCATCGTGTAAATTCTAACATTACTGTAGTCTGCACAAGTACCTTCAGATAATACGCCCATAAGTACATTTTAGTCCCTGTATGATAATTCCAAAACATATGGCAAACTGGCAACCTAATACTATAAAGAAACCCATAATTTACTCCCAATTCATCCTCGGGCAATTCTGGGAAGCAGCTCCGTTGAACATAGAATAGCTATTTTTTTTTTTTTCATAATTTTGCACACTTCTTAATATGACATTTTATTAACTTTAATTTGGTGACATACCCAGAATTAAGCATCCTTTTTACAGTGAATTGAATGGGATAGTGCTTTCTAAAGCAGAGAACTCTTAATATATTTATCTTAAAATGCAACTGGTCGGCGTGGTCGCTAACGCTGCCATAAATGAATAAAATCACTAATCGGCAACTTCTAGCCAGGCTCACCAGCCGCCCGTAGTCAGCACTGCCTCTGTCTACAGCTTACACGAAATGTTTCAGCTCTAACCGCATTCCATTCCAACGAAATGCCCAACAACGCTTGTCTTTGATTTTCTTAGTCAGAAAGGAGTCTTTGATCATTCTATGCAATGTTAGCGTTGCATTTTTTTTTAGGTAAAAGCGTATGATTTTAACCTGGCAGTTAAATCGTTGGAACTTGAAAATTTCAAACTTATTGCTAATGCATTAATGTTGAAAAGGTTGGTATGCCTCATTTCATAGGTTATATAACTTAACTTTTAAATTTGTTACTGGTCTTTTTATTTTTTTCGTTTATGGTTTATAGTTTATTTGTTACTTAGCTATTTCCTTTCCGCACTTTTTGTAGCATTTTGTCTTTTCAAATAGGACTGTAATCTGGCTAATAATAATAATAATAATAATAATAATAATAATAATAATAATAATAATAATAATAATAATAATAATAAGAAGAAGAAGAAGAAGAAGAAGAAGTTTAGGAGTTTGTTAAATTATTCATGCAATTGGAAACCACCAATAATTAATTCCATAAAATCTGTCTTATTATTTCTATAATTTTTCTCATATGCCACTCACGTCTGATCCTTCGTAATCCTGTACACGGAGCGTGTCAACAAACAACAACAGACAGCAACCTTGAGAATCGTAATGTGAAATCTTGGACTTGGAGAAAACCACGAATGGTAGGGACAGGATACTGTGGACAGAAAGAACTCATTTTGAGAAAGTTTGTATTCTATCTCAGTACTACACAGTATTCTAGAAGTTTTATTCCAGCCGTGGCTGAGTTGTGGAATGATCTGCCTAATCAGGTAGTTGAAAAGGTGGAACTTCAAAAGTTAAAACTTGCAGCGATTTTTTTGTTGTTTGTTTCTCATTATTAATGTTGAACAGGCTGACATAAACCGCTTTATAGTTTATGTATGGGAGATCTATTTTAATGTTGTTTCTGTTCCTATAATATTTGATTTTTAATTATTCATTGCTACTCTTGTAGTTTATTTCCTTATTTCATTTCCTCTCTGTGCTATTTTTCCCTGTTAGAGCCCTTGGGCATATAGCATTCTGTTTTCTAACTAGGATGGTAATAATAAAATAATAATAATGATAATAATACATACATACATACAGTACATACATACATTGGTGTCTTTCTATTGTCTTCTGTTCTGCATTTTCAGATGCAATTGTGTGGCATTTATTAATATTACTGAAAGAACCTTACTAAAGCCTTAGAACATAAGCTAGTTAGAACTCAAAGAGTTATGGAAATAATAATGATGGGATTAACACAAAGAGACAAAAAAAAAAAAGCCACATGCATGCGAGAGCAAACTATAGAGGATATTCTAAGAATATGTAAGAAAAAGAAATGGACATGGGCAGGACGTATAATGAGAACAGATAATAGATGGATTGTAAGAATAGAGTGGGACCCTAGAGCTTGTAAAAGAAACAGGGGAAGGGAGAGAAAACGATGGATTGACGAACTATGAAAGTTTGTGAATATGGACTGGCGTTATAAGACCATAAATACCCAAGTGGAAGGACATGTCTGAATACTTTGTCTTGCATTGGACTACTAATAGCTGATGTATATATATATATATATATATATATATATATATATATATATATATATATATATATATATATATATATATATATATATATATATATATCGTCATCAGAGTTTACTAGTCCAGTGCAGATCAAAAGGCCTCAGACACGTCCTTACACCTGGGTCTGTTTATGGTCTTTCTATGCCATAATTTAATATTGGTAGGACTATCTGATTAAATACTTTTATTTTCTTTAGAAAAAATGGCATTTTATTTGATATTTTTTATCTATTGTGTTCGTCTATTGAGCCAAATATTTCAGAATAAAAATGACCTCTCCAGTTGACAAAATATTAATGACAATGTTCTGCAATATATGTTTGTTACTCCTTATTGCGTACGGCAGCAATCTTGAAAATAGAAAATTTTATGCTTTCCGCCTGTTTCCATCGCATTTGGATTCATGACCTGGGAGTAGAAAATGTGTTAGTTCAGTCATGAAATCTCACATATGTCTTAAAGCTTGGTTTCACTTGGTTATCGCTTGGAGTATATTTTATATTAATATCCCAATAGTAATGATCATATTGATTTATTTCCTATGAAATAATTCTCTAATTTTTCCAATGCATCTGCAACTTAAACCTACTCATTCATATCGTATATAATGACACCCTTTTTAATAATGTTCTACCTGGCCTGGGTCGCTTGACAATAAGCACAAGTCTCATATCTTTAGTAGAGAGGAGTTTATTGTTAGTTCCAAGCAAGAGAGGAGTTTATTGTTAGCTTAAAATAAGAATTTATTGTTGGTCCTAATCATGATCTGAGTTTATTGTTAGTTTGAAGTAAGAGTAGTTTATTGTTAGTCCTAATCATGAGAGGAATTTATTGTTAGTTTAAAGTAAGAGAGGTGTTTATTATTAGTCCTAATCATGAGAGGAATTTATTGTTAGTTTGAAATACGAGATGAGTTTATTGTTAGTTCTAAGCAAGGTAGAAGTTTGTAGTAGTTTAAAGCAAAATAGGAGCGTATAGTTAGTTTTAATCTTAGGAGGAATTTATTGTTAGTTTTAGAGCAAGAGGAGTTTATTGTTAGCCATAAACAAGAGTTAATTAGTCCTAGGCAATAGAGTTTGTTGTAAGCCCTAAGCAAGATAGGAATTAATTATTAGTTCTATGCAAGTGAGAAGTTTATTGTTATTCCTAGGCAAGAGACTATGGTTAGTCCTACGCAAGAGAGGAGTTTATTATTAGTCCTACGGAAGAATGAAGTTTATTGTAAAGTCTGAACACAGAGTTTATTGTTAATCCTACCCAAGATAAGAGTTTATTGTTAGCCCTTTACAAGAGAAGAGACCATTGTTTATAGGTCCAAATGGATTATATAATTTTTTTTCGACATGGGAGCGATTTGATTTACATGATTTTCTTAACATTTTCATTATAATTTCTTTTGATAAGACACATTAAGGTAGTTCATGATACCTATGATTCTGAGAAATAGAAATATAACATCTTGCTTTCCAAACAGGGTTGTAGCCTAGCTCGTAATTGTAATAACAGAATGGTCTATTTGTCCTGACGAAAGACTGCAATACGAGGGGGAGATGAAGATAAAATCTGATGACATATGGGAGGACGTGTGTATTGTATTAACCAATTGTTAATTGCAAGAGGAAACGAAGCAATGAAGGGGGGCGGGGAGGAAGGGAGAAAACAGGGGGGGAAGTTGGTCTATGGCGAGAGACTAGACTCACTAGAGCCAGTGTTCGGTCCTGCAGCTTCTGAGATGCCGACACCCCGCCAAAAGGGCGCCAAGCTAAAGACAGTAAATAGAGCCACCATATGGTACCCCTTATTTCTCTATCACTCTTCCCTACCCGTTGCCACTCTTCTTCTTCTATGCGTATTCCTTAAGCCCCGTTTGATTACTCCGCCCATTTTCAACGCTCACACACCCGCACTTGCGGAGGGCACTTCAGTTTACTCATGAATTACGTAACAATATCATGTTCTCTCTCTCTCTCTCTCTCTCTCTCTCTCTCTCTCTCTCTCTCTCTCTCTCTCTCTCTCTCTCTCTCTCTCTCTCTCTCTCTCTCTCTCTCAAAGCAGTCATGTTTGTAATTGGTGTTTACTTATTGCAGTAATTTTTCTTCGTAAATTGCTGTTCCAAAGAGGAGTTGATGAGAATCGATATAAGCGCGGGATAGAGAGAGAGAGAGAGAGAGAGAGAGAGAGAGAGAGAGAGAGAGAGAGAGAGAGAGAGAGTAATGAATGGCCTTCAGTATCGATTCCCTTGTTATGCAAACGTTGATAATGAATCTCCTATTTAGCAGTCAGTAAATAAATGTCGCCATGAAAGACTGGCAATGGCATCCATGAGTCTCTCCTCTTTCAATAAAACAATATTGAAAGATAATGCAAACTAGTTTGCATTATATTCAACATAGCAAATATTTTATTTTATTGAAATTTCTGATATATTTTTTTCACTAATAGGGGAGATAGAAAAGGATAAAGCTAAAACTTTATTATTATTATTATTATTATTATTATTATTATTATTATTATTATTATTATTATTATTATTATTATTACTGATATGTCACTTGCTGGAAACTCAAGTGTCATGGCGGAGGTAAGATGATTTCGATTCCAAGAACTGTACGAGAACCTGAATTATGAATGTAACCCTTTCAACTGTATTTTCGCTCAAGTTTGAGGGTTATTGAAATATGTAGTCCCGAGTACATAGAAGGTGAGTTTACCAAAGCAAGATGTTGTGACTCTTCAATGGGAAAAAGGTACACAATATATATATATATATATATATATATATATATATATATATATATATATATATATATATATATATATATATATATATATATATATATATATATATACACACACCATTGTGAGTGGAGATGCCTTAACGTGGTTGAAAGGGTTTATGTATAGTCATGATTAGCAAAGCTGTGCAAGTCAGGGCCACCCATACTAGGTTGCTTTCTGTTAGCGAACAGACGAAAATTTCCCACCATCACCAATCGCAATGACCAGCAGGGTCATGAAAACTGGCTAAATGTCAGACATGCATAATGTCTGGGCCTTTTGTCCTACAGTGGACAAAACTGCTGCATTTTGTTTTTTTGTTTATGTTATATATATATATATATATATATATATATATATATATATATATATATATATATATATATATATATATATATATATATATATATTTTCACACACACACACACACACACACATATATATATATATATATATATATATATATATATATATATATATATATATATATATATATATATATATATATATATATATACTGTATATATACACGCATATGTATTGTTTAATAAGACCTATAGGCCTATAGAGAATTTAAAGAGTAATATTTTACGGATGACCAGATATTTTTCCCTTTACGCTTAGATTTTGTTTATCACTTCTATTGTCGTCTATGGTCGTTTATCAACTAACTAATTCCTTTTTCTTCCTTCTGCAGGAGGCTGTTGTGGTGCAACTTCGAAGAAGACCATCGTGGGAGGATGGGCGTGGGCGTGGTGGTTCGTCACGGACGTTCAACGATTATCCCTCGAGGTAAGCCTACGTTAGGCATACGTTTAATTATTTTTAGCCGTTAATTTTCCCCTGTTTCCGCCTTATTTTTTTAGTCTAGCGGTTGAATATCATAACAAATTTCATATCTTCGAGATTGTGATGACCTATTGGAACGTTTCTACTTGGCGTTCTGCCGGACTGGGGTTCGAGTCTCTCAAAAATCGATAGTTTCTGCAACCTTGCCTAAGGCAGGGTTTAAAATTTTAAGGTACTTACCTTAGTTTGAGGTAATTTTCATGGCTTCAAGGTAATTATTAAGGTAATCCAAAGGTATTTCCGGTTTTACTAGATTCTAATCTAAGGAAACTGGAAAAGTTTTAAGGTAATCTATGGTAAAAAGCAGCATTTAAGGTAATGACCACGTGGTTAAGTTTAAACCCTTCCTATAGGTCTACCTGCTGAGACTTCAGCAGCCATTGCCTGGCCCACCCTTGTCCTATCATTGGTGGAGAGAAGGATGAGGCACTGATCATATGGATATATGGTCAGTGTGTAGGGCATTGTCACTGTCTCTTGCCTCTGCCATTCATGAGTGGCCTTTAAACTTTAAATCATTTTAATTTCACGTTGGCGGTGAATGGCCTCTCGATCCCAGCGCTTCGCCATTTAGACCAGATTTCCTCAAATTTCTTCCAGTTTAAAGAGACCATTTCTGAATAGAAAAACCCCGAAAGTATAATTTCACTTTAGGATAGTTGAAAGATTTTACCCATCATTCCAGGACAAGCCTTTAAGAGACATCTTCTATCAACGTGTTTTTTTTTTTTTTTTTTTTTTTTTTTTTTTTTTACGGGGGTAAGCACGGTTGCTATCTTAGTGAAGAACTTTGCTTTGGCTTTTGGGTAGACTGTCGTTCCGATCGGCTGCCCGGCCTGACATCGCTTTAGACTACGGTAACGTATGTTCATGTGTTGTACCAGTCACCGGCGTCCTTCCTCCCAGCAGCCAGGAGTCTTGGCATGGTTTGGTCGACAGTTTGAGACGTGTAAGATGTCTGTTATGTTTTTAGGTGTTGGAATGGCTATAAAGTGGGAAAATTGTAATACCCCGAATTTGAAAATATTTGTACAGAGAATTGTTGTTTGAACACAAGCTTTGATTAATTTGAATAATTTATTCATTAAATCTTTTAATCCCATCATATTTCAGGTTTATATGTTATTTTACCAAAGTGATGTGATTGGTTTTATAGGTTTTTAGCTGATAGGGAAGATGTGTTCAAGAAGAGTGAGAGCAGCTAGCTAAC
>NC_090727.1:151513370-151515870 GCF_036898095.1 Palaemon carinicauda | reverse complement strand
AGACTCTCCTATGCATCCTGGAATGATTTCTCTTAAAGAAAGGGTGCAAACTGGAACCAATTAAAGATAGAGAAGTTAGACAGCTAAATCGGAAGGGGGGTACTAAACAGAGAGGGAGGTGACTTGCTGCCCAAAATCTTTTATCATGCTCCGCCTGCAAGCATCGTGATTGGCCGCCACCTTTTCAAGCTTATTCATAATAAACAATAATAATAATAGTAATAATAATAATCATAGGTAATTATGGTACTTTAATGGTGACCTACGCGGCTGCCGTCCGCAGCACATCAATGTACTGCTCTTCGGGACAGAGGAGCAATGAGGTGATGTTTATTTGCGAGCGAAGCGAGCCACGGTAGAGCAAAGACCACCATGAGTAGACGGCCAGTCACGATGCTTGTGGGCGGAGCATGATTAAGATTTTGGGCTGCAGGTGGATCCACAGAGAAGACAGGGGAGAATATTTAGTTCTGTACATTTATGGTGTAAACAGTTTAGAAGTCTGGCTGTTGTGGAGATTTCCAACTCAGACATGAGTCTGTTTTGTTACTCCTTCAGTCCTGCTGTTCTCAGACTATGGAGATCTTTATCCTTCATGTTGTCCCTAGAAGGATTCCGATTTGTTACTCCTTCACTCCTTCTGTTCTTAAGCTCTAGATATCATTAACCACCTTTGTGTTCCCCCCGAAAATTTTCTATTTTGTACTCCATCTGGAGTGTTCTGTAAAAACTAACCCTGTCTTGAACATTTAATTTTTTAATAGAAAAAAAGAGAAAATAAGATATGTGTCCCAGTTCAAGGTCAATGAAAAGACCTGGTCAGATTGTAGCGTCATTTTTTATACCCCATTTACCTTCTTTGGTAAGGGAAGGAATAAACAAACTTATAGGTAATTTTTAAATTGTTATTTGAAAAGTGATGGGGCTTATTTACATACTTCTGATGCATACAGTAGGTTAGAAGCCCATTTTTAAGCTGTTCGTAATATTTGCGTATACTTATTCTTGAAAATAGAGGTTGAATAAATAAGATTTATTTATTTAGAAGTCGTTCACTGAAACTGCATCTCTTCTTGTCATAAGATTCCGTGGTTCTCACAATAGTTGTGGTGGCCGATGTGGTAACGTCCCTGACTGGTGAACGCCAGACTGGGGTTTGAGTCCCGCTCAAACTCATTAGTTTCTTTGGTCTCTGTAATTTCACCATAGCTTGTGAGATAAGGAGGTGGGGGAGGGTTAAGGGAGCCTATAGGTCTATCTGCTGAGTCATCAGTACCCATTGTCTGGCCCTCCTTGGTCCTAGCTTGGGTGGAGAGGGGGCTTGGGCGCTGATCATATGTAAATATGGTCAGTCTCTAAGGGCATCGTCCTGCTCGATAGTGCAATGTCATTGTCCCTTGCCTCTGCCATTCATGAGCGGCCTTTAATGCATTATGTTTAGAAAATTAAAAATTTAGGGTAATGTACTCTCTCTCTCTCTCTCTCTCTCTCTCTCTCTCTCTCTCTCTCTCTCTCTCTCTCTCTCTACGGGATGATATGAAGAGAAGTAGGGCACAGTCTCCTCCCATAGTATATTTAGTGTGATGCTACTTAGAGGGACGGTGCCAAGTCTCGGCTATAAGCATGTGAGGGTAGTCTAGGAGGAAAGTCCCTCTTCTGTCATCTCCCTCCCACCTTATAATTCATCCTCCCTCTTCATTCCTCCCCCTACATTCCTCTCTAGCATTTTCATGCTCAGTGAGGAAAATCTTGAACAAATAAAAAGTAAAAGCCGGAATAAAATTTCTGATTATGAATTACTGGTTACATCTGAAAGAATAAAGATACAATTATCGGCGAAATATTTAGAGTGCAGTGAACAAGGATGTTAAAAAATGGAAAGTGCTTGAGAGAGAGAGAGAGAGAGAGAGAGAGAGAGAGAGAGAGAGAGAGAGAGAGAGAGAGAGAGAGAGAGAATAATTTAGGAACTGAATTTATGTGGCACAGTACTTGAGATGCCTTGCAAAAAGCTTTCGTTTCTTATATGATGGGATAAATGGTTCTTTTTACCCTTGGCTGATAACCGGGTTGTCTGGATGTTTGATGTGACTGGTGTGTGTTTTTCTCACCAGAATTAACTTTTAAATGATGTGGATGATTTCAATAGGTGATGTTTTGTATTTTAAAGTTAGATTTATGAGTTATTTTTATTTCAATTATATCTGTGGTGATACTATACCAACTTCACCTCACCAGTACCATCTCCAGAATATTTTTTTCCTTTTTTAGCATTGGAAACATAGGTAAAAGAAGAATAAGGGTAGTTAGCTAGCTAACCAGGGTAGGAATACAGTAGTTCAGAAAGTTAATTTTAGTTAGAGTTATGTAAAGTGTAGTTTAGCCACGATTATGTTGACATGAAGGTACATTTTTTCTTAATTTTATCTCCTCTATGTGATGAAGAACAAGTGTCTGGCTATATATATATATATATATATATATATATATATATATATATATA
>NC_090727.1:151465870-151508370 GCF_036898095.1 Palaemon carinicauda | reverse complement strand
TACTATTATTATTATTATTATTATTATTATTATTATTATTACTAAAGCTGTCTTCACATTTTTAAAGATATTATTATTATTATTATTATTATTATTATTATTATTATTACTATTATTATTATTATTATTATTATTATTATTATTATTATTATTATTACTAAAGCTGTCTTCACATTTTTAAAGATATTATTATTATTATTATTATTATTATTATTATTATTATTATTATTATTATTACTATTAATATTAGTATTATTATTATCATCTAAGCTGTAACCCTAGTTGGAAAAGTAGGATGCTATAAGCCCAAAGGCTCCAACAGGGGAAATAGCCCAGAGAAGAATGGCAATAAGGAAACAAACTATATATGAGAAATAATGAATGAATTACTTGAGCTCAATAATAACATTGAAATAAATTTGTCACATATAAACTATAAAGAGTTATGTAAACCTGTTCAACATGAAAACATTCACTGCAAGTATGAACTTCTGACCTTCAACCGATTCAACTGCAAGATTAGGAAGGTCATATCTGGTCACAGCTGGAATAAAAATTCTTGAATACACTGTTAAAAGATCAGTAATTTTAATGGGAAATTCTCCGTAAAAATATACTGTTCTTAGCCGTATTTCAGTAAAATACGGGCGACCGTAATTTTACCATACTTTGTTATTGTATTTTACGGGTTGGTGACCGTAATATCACTCCTTTACGTCAATATATCCGTTTTTAAAAAGTAAAAATCCTGGAATAAATGTTGCCAGACATTTACCGTTTTTTAATGCAAATTTTCAACAATGTACTGTAGTGTTCAGCCTTATGCTGAAAGAAAACCGTTAGAATTAACTGCATACCTAGTAAACGATGGGACACAGTCTGGAAATATCTGATTGCAAAGGATGGTCTAAGTTACCTATAGTTGAATGTCTTGGAAACCTTCGCTTTAATTTTCATTGAATACTTCTTTTTAACATTACACTTGTTTTCCATAACCTTTACCGACATCTGTAAATTTTTACTTTTGACTTTTTATTTTCACCTGGCTTTCACCCAGGAGGCCCGGGTTCGATTCCCGGCATGGGAACCACCTGCTGCTTCCTCCGGTGCCTTAGATGACCGCGGAGGTAGCAGCAGTAGGGGATTCAGCAGTATGAAGCTTCATCTGTGGTGGAAAATGTGGGAGGTTGGGCTGTGGCACCCTAGCAGTACCAGCTGAACTCGGCTGAGTCCCTGGTTAGGCTGGAGGAACGTAGAGAGTAGAGGTCCCCTTTTTGTTTTTGTTTTGTTTCTTTGTTGATGTCGGCTACCCCCCAAAATTGGGGGAAGTGCCTTGGTATATGGATGGATGGATTTTCACTTATGAAAACATTATCTTAAACCTTCCCTCAAGGGGTTAACTACTGCACTGTAATTATTCAGTGGTTACTTTCCACTTGATAAGGATAGAAAAGGCTCTAGCAATGGTAAGTAGCTCTTCTAGGAGAAGGACACTCCAAAAACAAAAAATTTTTGTCTAGTATTCGGTAGTGCCATAGCCTCTGTAACCTCGTAGGGTAGAGTTCTGTTGCTTGAGGGTACACTCAGACATACTATTCTAACCGTTTCCTCATTTCCTTTCATCATTGTGTTTCTTTTTTGTTGGAGTCCTTTGGCTTATAACATCCTGTTTTTCCATATGGGGTTAGAGCTTAGCTATTAATAATAATGATGATAATAATAATAATAATAATAATAATAATAATAATAATAATAATAATAATAATAATTAATAGGTATTAATAATGGTAATGATAATAATAATAATAATGATAATAATAATAATTAATAGTTATTATTAATAATAATAATAATAATAATAATAATAATAATAATGATAATAATAATAATAAAATTACTGTTGTCTTCAATTTTAAGAATTTCCTCTGAGCGGTGTACAATGATTTACTGTTCTGGTGTTTTTAACCACTCAGGACTCTTACTGTTTTATTACTATTTTATTATTTTATCACTATTTTGTTATTTTATTACTTTTTCATTTTTCTATTGGGGTTTACTCTAAAATTTCTGGGACTACTAAAATCATTTTAGTTTCCCGGACTCTTTTGTTAATATTAACTTAGAGTTTTGCAGAGTAATTTTGTTGTTTTAGATGTTGCTCCTTTAAAGCTCATTTATTTTTCACGTAGCTGAGCTGCCTTGTTTTCGGTTCCTCTCGCTTTACTCTCACAGAAGTTTGTTTTGAGTCTTTTGTTTAATTATATGTTTAGCACTAGAGTATGTTTGGACTTAATGTTCTCTTTAAGATCCTTTCTCACGAGGCATTATTCGTGTATTCTTTTTTTGTAACTATCTTTTTATAGTATAATTTAGTTTGAAGTTTATTTTTTTTCAATTATTCTTTCTATGTTTTTGGAATCCTCTCTCTCTCTCTCTCTCTCTCTCTCTCTCTCTCTCTCTCTCTCTCTCTCTCTCTCTCTCTCTCTCTCTCACAAATAACTCATTTGAAATATTTGAAGAAACAATCAAATAAGTAAATAATATTTGGTGGCGCTACAAAAGTAGAGAGAGAGAGAGAGAGAGAGAGAGAGAGAGAGAGAGAGAGAGAGAGAGAGAGAGATTCTCCGTATCTTCTTATGACCGAGATCTCGTCTTCATTTATAGCTCTCTTCTATAGCAACCTGTTTATCAATCCCGTCTGAGAATTCGGGGTAAGGCGAAGCAACTGTTGATTTAAACATATCTCCTTTTTTATTCTTGGCTCTACCAAGTTAATGTTGCATAATAGAAGCTGGCACTGGCCAGGCTAAAGTGCCCCACATACTTTCCGAGGTCATTGCTGCTTACTTGCAGGGAGCATTGGCGAAATGAACAACTGAAAAACGTGATTTGAAAACAGGAAGAAGACAGTGAGAGATTTAATATTTTTCTTATGTTGTTTTTAATTATTGTTTACTTTTTTCCTTTTGGTTATTTTGAGACGATAAATTAGGCGATTTATGCCACTATGCGAAGACTTGTTGGACTTGCAGTTACATATGTGGAATTAATTCTTTTAGGCATGGAATGTAATCCTTAACATCTGCAGTAACCTGGATCAAACGCAACTGCACTTAATATTTTAGAAAAATATCAATATTTTGGAAAAAAAATTCAATATTTTACAAAAATGTCCAGAAAACTGACACGGATTAAATTGGTTGTAATAGACACAAGATAACCGAAATTGACAAACACCAACAGATTTATCAGCTCCTTGACCTGATAGAAACACAAGAATAAAATCTCAAATTATTCTAGCACATAGTACATCCACTAACTAAATTAGACACGTTCAGTGTCTTCCTCTGTTAATATGTTATGTCAATACAAGTGCTAGCGTGACACTCCTCGCAAAAGTCTGTACAGTACAACCCATGTTTTTTTACATGAACAGTGTTGAATGTCTCAAAAGACTTTGTATTTACGTCTGATTATTTTTAGTAAAACGTCAGGAGCAGGGACATTATCCATAGCTACTTTCCATTTCTATTCCAACCCCAATCATGAGGTTTAATATCACTACTCCTTAGTCAGGATATGTGTTTGGTAATAAACACGAAATGAGGGATATTTAGCTGCATCACTAATAGGCGGAATGTCTCGATTAAACATCAACACTTCTCAAATCCTATGTGACTTTGCCTTGGAACTTTTTATTTCTCAGCTCAAGAGATGCAAAGTCCGTGGTAGAGCTGAAGACCTGAGAGGCAGTTCTTCCTCCCGTTTCCTCAGATAGGAATGGTTCTGCATATTGGAAGAGGACACTTCGTTTTTAGAATACAGCTTATTTCCCTTAAGTATTCAATCTTGTCATAGTATCACATTCACACAGAAGATGCATAAATGGCGTGCCTTTAGTATTCCTCACTGAGTTGTGGACTAATTTCACCAATGTTCCAAATGGTGGCGGTGAAGTACTTCATATTGGTTTTGTGTTGCCATGAACTAGGTCTTCATGTGATGACAAAGGAGAACCGATATGTCAGTATCCTCTGCTATGACATTTAACTTCCTCCTGCACTATAAAAAGACAGGGACCTCCTCTGTATGCTTTGTGGATAACACCCTCCTCCTTCAGAGTTTCAGACAGGAATTCAATAAAACCATATTTGTTTTGTGATTTTAATAAAAATGACTCCTGATTTTCAAAGATTAAAACTTGGAAAGGTGCCAGATGAACATCTGGGATAACAATTACGCCCCTCACTCTTTTTTTATGTCACATATTTTGTTGGACGATTATTGCTGTACCCATCAAAGACAGTAATAGGTTTTTTTTTCTTACAAGAATAACACACATATACATTGTCTTCATATGTTTCTGTTGTGATCTGTTTGATGCCTCATAGCAAGGATCCACCATCAAAAACATAACATTTAGCATTATGAATTTACTCGGTTTTACTTGAAGTACCCTTTGCTATGGAATCTGTAAACTGAGCTTTAATGGGACTTCAAGGAAGTCTATCACTTGTGAACATCGATTGTGGGCTGACTTAAGAATTACTGCCTATCACAAGTAACTGCTGAAACAGTGTTTGAGGATCCACTTGCACTTCGACTCCATCTGTTACTATTTTTTACACACTGTCTTGATTTGGTGCTTCTTTCTGAATATATAGTTTGGGGGAGTTTGGCCTCCACATCATTTTGATTGTATTGTTCCCAACTTCTTTGGCAAGGTTGGCTTTTGAGTGTGGTGTAGATAATCCAGAGATTATGTTGTATAGATACAGTACACATCTGTGAAAAGACTGTGCTGTTTAAAGGTCGCTCATGAGTAGCAGAGGCAAGGGACAGTGACATTGCCCTATCGAGCAGAACAATGCCCTAGAGACTGACCATATATACATATGATCAGCGCCCAAGCCCCCCTCTCCACCCAAGCTAGGACCAAGGAGGACCAGGTAATGGCTGCTGATGATTCAGCAGATAGACCTATAGGCTCCCGCAAACCCCCCATCCTTAGCTCACAAGGATGGTAAGGTTGCAGCGACCAAAGGAACTAATGAGGTTGAGCGGACTCGAACCCTAATCTGGCGTTCACCAGTCAGGGACGTTACCACATCGGGCCACCACAACCCTTCTAGTTAATGGAAAGCTTTTGAAGTGTCTTTCTGTTTTCTCGTCCTTCTGGATTCAGTTAAGTCTTTATTTCTGAAAGTGTCTCTAAAGGTCTAAATGTCATATTTATCCAACAGAACAAACTATTACAATTTGTTTGACAAAACTCACTATTTTCATCTATTTTGCTTGGACTTAGGATTGGGTGTTTTTCCTTTTTTGTGTTTCTTGTGCATTGTATTAGCAAGTAAAGAGAAGAAAATATGTAAAATTAATGTAAAAAGTGCACTGTAAAAGGCCGATTATATAACATTTCTGTGTGAAATTAGTAGTTTAGGAATTTAAGAGATAGTGAAAGAAATGAGACAGAATTAAATTTTTTTCAAAAGGTCTACATTTCAATTTCAGTTTTAGATGAAAATCCTATAGAAACAATCTTGTGTAGAATCTAATTTCCTGTTTTTTTTTTTTTTTTTATTCTTCATACCTCTTGCCCATAAGATCCACTGTGTTGGAGAAAATTGGGAAAATATGGAAAAATGTACTGTACCCTCTGAAAAGGGTGTGTGAATTACTTTATGCAATTTCAAAGTGGCTGAACTTGCCCTATTTTGGATATGATGTTCCTAAGGGTCCAAATGACATATTCCTATAATAAAACAAACTTATAATTTGTTTTATTTGAAATAATAATTTCTATGGACTAAATACTATCTGTAGGTCTTGATACAAATACTGTCACGAGAGGTATGTTGAATAGGACTTTTGAGCGCTAATCATAATAGGCTCATGTGTACTCTAGGACATGTGTGACAGTGCAATGACCTATTCATTATCTCTGCCATTCATGAGGGACTTATAAGCTGCAAGTTGGTGCCTTGATTTAATGTCCTTCTGTTTGCCTATTATTTTTTTCATTTCAGTTTCTCACCTGATTTATGTTCGTGAGTGTGTTTTTGCTGTATCCCCTTTTTTACATATGGAAAATCTATTCTTCAAAAGGTGGAGTTGCAGCTTAGTAGCCTGTGTTTGTAATCCATATTGCAAATTTATTATTAAAATTCTGTTATTAGAGCTTTAGAATTAAGAATAAAGTTTGCAATGACGTTGCTGTCTAAAAATTAGCTTTGAATGGTATTGTCTGCTCTTATTATTATTATTATTATTATTATTTTTAATGCATATTGCTACACTATATTTGAATACTGTACTAAGGTAATAAACTCTAGCCTGTATGCTGTATTGGAAGTCACCCAGAATGAGTTTAGCCTACATCAGTCATTGTCCAAATTAAAGGAATTTGTGGATGTCATTTTTTCATGCTTCTAATATTTCTAATTTTTTCTAAAATTAAAAAAGTTAATTGTCATATGACGAGAATGTAAATGTGGTATTATCACGTTTGTTTCTGTAAGAACAGTATGTCATCAGTTTATTATTATTATTATTGTTGTTGTTGTTATTGTTGTTATTATTACTATTATCATTATCATATTTATTTTTATTATTCTTATCATATTTATTTTTATTTCAGCCACCCTGACTGTGGAAGAAGTATACAGAGACAGAGATCAGTTTGCATCCTTGGTACGAGAAGTAGCCGGAATGGATGTGGGAAGAATGGGCATTGAGATTCTGTCCTTCACCATTAAGGTAAAAAATATTGTCTCGATAATACAATCCATGCGAACCATCGCAGTTCAATAGTCCATTTAGTCTAGTTAAATTTGTACTTCACATCAGAATTGAATCCGAGACTTGGGTGAAAGGCACAGTTGGTAGCTCCCATGGTTTGATCTCAGGAGTCCTGAGTTCTGTTCTGTTGCAAAGTAGCAATTCATTTCTATTACATGTATGATTGTTTGTTAATTTCCATCAATGTAAGGATGAATATAACTATCTTGTCTTTTCTTTCTTTCATATTCTACAATATATCATATTGATTAATTTTACTGCATTGTATATCCAATCCATGCAGTATATCAACTTGTAGTATTGATGAGATTTAGGTAAACTGCATTTTTTTTTCAATGTTATATGATCATTTTATCCATTGATGCAATGTATATCAATGATTAGTGAGGCTTAGTTTGTCCATGTTAAATGTAATGATTCTGCTTGGGAATTTAAGCTATCAACTTTGTGAATTTGAATTATTTTATAACCAATACTTTTTCTTTCATCACACAGGATGTTTATGATCGAGTGGATTACCTGTCCTCACTTGGAAAGGCACAGACTGCGGCTGTCAAGAGGGATGCTGACATTGGTGTAGCTCAGGCCAATAGGGATGCTGGTATCCGGGTAAATTTACACCTTTGCACCTGTCTAAGTTGTTTTGAATATTTGTCATAATCTTAACTATATAAGGTCATTTAGGAATTGACACAATAGCCTGTTTTAGTAGATTAATAAGAGACATTATCGTGAATGTATTGCATAGTCTTGACAAGGCATAGTTTCTTTTATAAAGTCGAGGCATCATTCATGATTTCTTGTATGAAATACTATAAAGTTTTTATAGATTATCTTGTACATGATATTTTTGCAAATGCCAACAGGAAGCTGAAGCTGAGAAGTCCGCAATGGATGTCAAGTACAACACCGACACAAAGATTGAAGACAATGCCAGACTGTACAAACTTCAGAAGGCTCAGTTCGACCAGCAGATTAACACTGCTGTAAGTTTTTGTTGAAGTTTGAACACTGATATGGTGATTGTTATTTTTATTGCCATTTTCTTTTTAAATTTTAGTTATTGTACAGTTTTCATTCCTGGCTTAAATGCTCATGCATTGATATGATTATTATTATTATCATTACTACTACTACTATTGTTATGATTATATGTAAGAAAAGGTTGAATTATAGCTGTCTCTAGTAGGTTGGCCAAGGCACAACCCACTTTTAGATACTACTGTTAGAGAGTTCTTGTGGCCTTTGAGCTGTCAGATAATATAACATTGGATCTCTCTCTGGTTACAGCTCATTTTTTCTTTGCCTAGACGTATACCAAGTAGTCTGGCCTAATTTTTACACATTCTCCCCTTTCCTCATACACCTGATTAAACCAAGCAAACCAAACTATCCTTCCTCACTCAAGTGGTTAACTACTGTTATTGTTCAGTGCCTATTTTTCAATTGGTTTGGGTAGAAGACTGTATCTATGGTAAGCAGCTCTTCTAGGGGAAGGATGCTTGGAAATCAAACAAATGTTTTAGTCTTGGATAGTACCACAGCCTCTGTACCAGTGTTTTCCATTGTCTTGGGTTAGAATTCTCTTGCTTGAGGGTATATGAGGGCACAGTATTCTTCAAGTTTTCTCTTCCTCTAGCTTTTTTTTTTAAATGGCGTGTTGGGTAGCTAAATAGAAAGGCCTAAGATGCAGGTGGTTTATCAAGATGTTGCGTTTTCTCCATCTGTTCATTTATCTTTATCCAAGATGTATATTTTAAAATCATCCTTAGTGTCCTGCCTTTAGTTAAAGTGGCTATCCTGGTAGTTATCAATCCTTGTATGGTGGGTTGGCTCTGGCATGTTAACCAGTTTCACCCAACATTTTTTTTGTATTCTCTAGGTAGCATTTTTATTTGTTTTTGTATGTAGTCATGTGCATACAGTACCTATTATATCTGATATCATTATTGTTTAACTTGTTTTCAAGTATGATGAGACCTTTTTATTATTTTTAATTCCTATTCTATTTGGAGATATTGAGCAAAATCGAGGACTATTGCATCCCAGACCTTGTCAATGTCAGCTATTGTATTTCAATAATGTAATTGCAGAATACATGGCAATATTAGAGACCTTATAGTAGCTTCCAGATGATATGATATTTTATTAGTGTATGTTCAAAAATTTATATTTTCCAAAAGAGACACTTGTCTGAGCTGCTTATTCCAGGTTTTAAGAAACCAATAGCAACTATTATTTGTGCTCCTTTGGTCAGAATCTAGACTTGAATGATGTATAGTATTTTCAGTTGTCTTCTTACCACTATGGTAAAGATACAAGATGATAGAAAGGCCCGTCTTCTGGTTTTTGGGGATTTCAATAGGGAATTTACACATAGGTAAAGGTTAAGTTCTGTTTTTTCTACTGATTGCCATAGCTAAAGAGCTTTTACTTGGCTTCTGAATCAGGTTGTGAGTCTGGTAATTGATTGGAC
Source organism: Palaemon carinicauda (assembly GCF_036898095.1). Lineage (NCBI taxonomy): Eukaryota > Metazoa > Arthropoda > Malacostraca > Decapoda > Palaemonidae > Palaemon > Palaemon carinicauda. Next base: position 151,499,093 of record NC_090727.1, on the reverse strand, counting down.
CTAGTATGCACTGATGTTATAACAAGCAATGTTTGTCCTTTAGTTGGGTTGTCTGTTTATGCCTTGGTTTTATTAGTAATTAAGATTGAGAAGCTTATCCATAATGTGTCATAATCTTATAAGATAGATATAAAATCTCAATCATACTGGAATAGCATTTTGAGAGATCTTGGGCATTTGAATTGGCCACAAATGTATAAAGATGTTGAGCCTGGTGTTCTCTTAAATGAAAACCTGGTCATCATAATTGATGGACGCATCCCTTCTTGTTTGTTAAAATATCAATGATCTTTGTAGAAATGCTTATTTGGAGAAACAGGAGGCTTATCAACTTTGTAAAAAAGACATATTAGACTTGGAATACTATACAGTCCTCTGCTAAGAGCTGTTGCTCAGATGGTTTATGCTTCAACTGAAAAGGAATGTAATTTGGCGCAAAAGAAATAGTTTCTGGTACAATCAGGAGCATAAAAGGTGGGCTACCCTCAAATCCCCACTCTTTGGTGTAGACTTAACAGTTCTTCCTTTCCTTACACCTGGTGGATCTTTCTCATATTTTCCAAAGGAAAATGCAACCCTTCTGACTGACGACTATAAGCTGAGTGATAATAAACTTTATCCTCCTCCTTTTTGTTTTCTTGAAGCTAAGCTAACTAGCTTAGCTTTTGAGTCCCTTGAAATTAGAACACTTTTACAGGACCTAGATACTTATTTCAGTGCTGACCCAAATATTATTTTCCTTTGTTATTTAGAAAGACGGTTTATTTCTTTTCTGCTAAGTTGTCTATTCTTTTTCACAAGTTAGCAAGATGTTCTTTTTAAATTTGTTGGAGAATTGATAATATTACTCCATTGATTTAATGAGTTTTTGGTGGCTCTAGCCCTCCTGATCACTGCCTAATTTTCATAACTCATATTATCTAAGGTTTATTTCAACATGATTTGGCCAAACTTCTAAATAAGTTTGCTAAAGGTAATCATCCATTCTCTTGTTTACAGTTTGGCTTTTGCAGAGGTCTTCGAGCATGTGATGCCCTTACAATTTCCCTTGGTTGTGGTTAGGAAGCTCATATGATTGGTCTTGATTACAGTGTTTTGACCATGTTAATCATGAGGCATTTGCTTTCAAACTTAAACGATTGTATAGAGTAGTTGTTGATGGGCACCATAGTAATTATGGGAATATAATATTTTGTGTTCCTCAGGGTTATGTTCTTTGTGCAACACAAATATGTGGTTTAGCCTGGAAGACAATCTTGTTACTTATGCAGACTTGCTGCTCTGCATCAATTCAATCTCCTGAAGGTAGACCTATTCTTTTTTTAATCCATTGATAAGATATAGCTAAAATTAGTGTGGTACAAATTATAGGTCATGAAGTTGACCTCAACATAACCCAAAGTATGATGGTAAAAAGGCCAAGGACAGTGGCTCCTCAACATATTTTTCTTTGCATTGGCAATATTTCTTTAACTATATATAACTCATTCAACATTTTAGACAATTCTGGATTGCAAATTTACTTTGAGGAACAAAGTTGGTCTATTTCTTCTTCAATTGCACAAAAAAATTAGCACAATGAGAATGTATTAAGATTTCCGGTGATCAATCTATTCAGAGATGTTTTAATTCTTTAATTCTACCATGTTTTGATTATTGTTCTCCTGTTTGGTCTTCAGTTGCTGACTCTCATCTTAATTTGTTGGACAAAAGCTTATGGTCTGTTAAATTCCTTATTCCTGTTCTTGCTATTAATCTCTGGCACTGTCGTTCAATTAGTTCTTTGTGCATGTTGCAAAAGATTTTTCTTAATCCTGACCACCCTTCGTATTCAGCTCTTCCCCAGACTGTACTATTGTGTATATGGTAGTTTGTTGTTAATTCTATCTACTAGTTTTTCCATCTCTATCATAAGATACAATACTACTCAGTATTTTAGAAGTTTTATTCCATCTGTGACCAGATTGTGGAATGATCTTCCTATTCTGGTATTTGAAAAGATGAAACTTCAGAAGTTCAAACCTGTTGAAAATGCTTTTCTGTTGAACAGGTCAACATAAATCTCATTTCATAGGTTATACATGACTGATCTATTTTAATGTTGTTACTGATCTTATTTTTTTTTGGTTACTTGTCATATATAGTTTATTTGTTATTTCTCCATCTTTTTTCTGCACTGGGCTGCTTTCCTTAGTGGAACCCTTAGGTTTGTAGCATCCTGCCTTACCGACAAGGGTTATAGCTTGGCAAGTAATAGTACTTTAATAATAATAATAATAATAAGTGATGACTAACCCCTGCACTTAAGTCTGTTTGCTTACTAGATTTTAATTTATCTAATAATTTCAGAAAGCAGAAGCCCAGTTGGCCTACGAATTGCAAGCTGCGAAAACACGACAAAAGATTCGAAGCGAAGAAATTGCCATTGAAGTCGTGGAAAGGAGAAAGCAGATTGAGGTAGGTTATTCCTTTTATTTCTATAAGAAATTATTTTTAGAAGTTTCATGAGCAAGTTTACGTAATTTAGCACCGCATAAATTGTCTGTAGATACTGTTGCACAAATATGATATTGAAACTGGTAATATTTCTGTTTTGTTTTGCAGAATTTTTCCACTGTCTTTTAAGATAATATTACTTTATTTTATAGAGAGATAAATTAGAAATCAAAGAGTATATTACAACCATCCATCATTTATAGATATTGAACCGATACCTTGTACGTGTGCTGTATTTTAACTAGTTCATGCTCCATTGAGCAATCATTTCCTTTATTCACTTTTTATTTAGGGTATAAAGTTTCAGCCATCTCTTTCTCTTATTTTTTTATACCATACAAGATCCAATCCTTTAGGCAACCCTTTTAAAAGTTTAGTAATTCAGTGTTGCCTTTGGGGTGAACCAGTGAGATTCAATTATATTAGTTGTTTCCTGGTTCTAGCAGCCCATCCTAATATAGTAATACCTCAGGATATGAAAGTTTCTGCATACGAAAAACTCACTTTACAAAAAGACAAACAAAGATTTTTTCGCCTTGTATCACGAAAAAATACTCAGGATATGAAATGAAATTCACGCTTTTAGGTTAGATGTATTGAATGATTCGAATGTATTTGGCTCTATTTCATTCTGTTTCATCATATGAAAAAATCATGATATGAAAGCCGCCCGAGAATTAATTAATTTCGTATCCGGTGGTATTACTGTAGGTAAGGGTAATTGGGTCATCGTTCACTTGATGCTGCTATTTCACCATTCCTCTTTCTATAAGGTAATATTTCATCTGGAAAAGGAGAGGTTTGAATGTATTGAAGTTAAATATTTTGTAAGTGTGGCACAAACATTAATAAGTTTGTTGGTGATATTTTCTCCACTTTGCATAAGCTGTTTGACATACAGTATTCAAATGTTTATCATGTTTTCATATTAGAAAAGATTAAGCCCAAAAGAAGCACATTTGGGAGTGAAGTAATTTTTGCTTCATAATACAATCAGATTACTGTATGTTGTCAGAGCTTTCGGTAAAATATCGGGAGTTCTCACTCTTGAACAACATTCACTATCACTAACTGCATCACTTAATTTACGCTTTATGGACACTTGGTTGTCATTTTTTACTTTCTTACGTTCAATTTTGACAAAGAACTTACCTAGGGTTGATTGATTTGTCATTCTCCTTGTAATTTCATGTTCATAGGACATCACATTGTCATTATTAGATAGATTCAGAATATGGCCTGATGAAACCGTATCTTTTATAGTTTCAGAGGCTTTCTTTTACTGTTTTCTTAACATATCGGCGTTCTCTTGATACTTATGCTTATTCAGTTCCAATACCATTGCTTTTTCGTAAAGTGTTTTTGGTAATTATACCACCTTTTAAGTGCTTCTCATCAATCCACGTAAACAGATAACGTTTAGTGTTAAGATCATGTTGCGTTTCTTAATCACGTTGGGGAGCTATTGTAATGATACTGTTAGCTTTATAACCCATCACAAAATGTCTTTATGGTGAACAATAGCGATCACAACTTGACATGCAGTCTTATCTGTACAAAAATAATTCCAAAGATTTGAGTGAAAGATAATTCTTCTACTAGTGCTGCTGGGAGAGTGAAAGAGTTAGGCTCTGAGCAAGGGGGGTTTTTCGAGTTAATACAAAAAGAGAATGTTGAAAAAAGCCTATGAACACTGCAGGGGTGGGGTATGGATACGTGTGCTAATGTTGTTAGTACTTTTGCCCAAAATATACGAATACAGACAAAAAGTATTGGTCTGCGATACAATGAATGCATACCGAAACGAACTTTCATTGTCTTACCATACAGAAATGAATGTGTTCCTAGTTACTGATAAACTGAGGCATTTCATTGTACTGTATGCAGTTCAGTACTGTATTAGAAAAAATTTATGAGTGCTGTACAAGAAGCAGGAAAAATGGTTTATTATTAAGCTTCTTTATTAGTTGTTTATAAATTTTTTGAAGATTCATCTCTTTTGTTCAATTATACATACCGGGACTGAAAACATTGATTTCTTTCCTTCAGATTGAAGAACAGGAAATCAAGCGAAAAGAGAAGGAATTGATTGCCACTGTTCGTCTCCCTGCAGAAGCCGAAAGTTACCGAGTGGAAACCATTGCACAAGGTAGACGGACTCAGGTATGTGTCTGCAAGAAATAAGATTTTTTTTTCAAGTTGGAAAGCAAGTAGAATATAGTTTAGATATTTTTTAAGTGATTGTGATTCCATGAAGAGAGTTGTTAACTTTTTTAAAACTATACAGTTTATTTTCCTATTTCTTATCCATTAGACTGTTGAGGCAGCTAGAGCTGAAGCTGAAAGGATCAAGCGTATTGGTGAATCAGAGGCTTATGCAGTCGAAGCCGTTGGTAGAGCTGAAGCAGAAAGCATGAAACTTAAGGCCAATGCTTACAAACAGTATGGTGAAGCTGCAATCATGTCTATGGTGTTGGAGAGCTTACCACAGGTATGTTATTTTGAAAAGGCACTGTTGCATATTTTACATATTTTATTTTTCAAATGATTTACATATATATTTACTCAATAGTTTGCAGGTTTCAGGGTAACTTTTCAGTATTATTACCCCTACAGTTTCCATTGGCGTTGAATTTTGCTTCAAGATGCTAATGATTTTCATTATTCATAAGAACAAATTTTTTTTTTTTAGTTATAGGGGTATTTTGTTTAATCTAATTAATGTTGGAATGATCTTTTGTAGTAATATTAGGAAACAGCAATAAGAAAAATATTCAACCATTCTGGTACTGAACCTTTGCTTTTTTTTGCTGCATTGTATGTAAAGAGTTATGTGCTGAGAATCTTCATGTTTGATATATATTTACTTCCAATAGCAACATGACATCCTCGACCATAGGTTTTTGTAGATCTGTAGAGGGCCATGCAAGATTTAAAAACTCTTGTCCGTGTGTAATGCGTCTATTCTTTTTTCACAGATTGCTGCAGAGGTTGCTGCTCCACTTGCTAAGACTGAGGAAATTGTTATGGTCGGAGGTGGAGACTCCATCACCAATGCTATCTCGAAAGTGTGTGGCGAATTACCTCCAGCCGTCCATGCCCTCACAGGAGTTGACCTGTCTAAGGTGAAATTTTGAATTATTTTATAACAGGTTTGGTATTAAAAGCAATATGTGTCTAATAATCTGTTAACCTTTCTAACTAAAATGCTTTCTTGCAAACTTCGTTTTTCCATAGAGTTCTTCCATATGTCTATTATAACTGATTTCTTTCCTTATACCATTTCATATTTCACCTTAGTCAGGTCAGTTCCCTTTTGAAAGTTTTAAGACTTTTTACTGTAGAAATACATTCTTGCATTTCTGAACTGGAAATTCCTGAGAGTTATACCATTTTCAAGTTCTAACAGCATGCCTTCTCTCAGTCCTAACCTGTTTAACCCTTTTACCCCCAAAGGACGTACTGGTACGTTTCACAAAAGCCAACCCTTTACCCCCATGGACGTACCGGTACGTCCTTGCAAAAAAATGCTATAAAAATTTTTTTTTCATATTTTTGATAATTTTTTGAGAAAATTCAGGCATTTTCCAAGAGAATGAGACCAACCTGAACTCTTTATGACAAAAATTAAGGCTGTTAGAGCAATTTAAAAAAAATATGCTGCAAAATGTGCCGGGAAAAAAAATACCCCCCTGGGGGTTAAGGGTTGGAAATTTCCAAATAATCTGGGGGTAAAAGGGTTAATTTACTGTAGAACAGATACTATACCATCTCAAAGGCTTCAGCTGGTATATTAAGAGAATGAAACTTTTTCTCAAGATATATTTTCTTCTTTGAGTTACTGCCTGAATACACATTGTTCCTTCCCAGTGATAACCTGTTCAGTGTAGTACTGATATTCTGCCTTATTATGACAAGCATCTATACGGTGCTGTGGAATGCAATATTATTACTGTACGTGTTGTTTATGATTTTAAACTGAAGCGTCATTATATTTTTAACATATTTTGGAGTTAAAGATGTGTTTTCCATATTAATATGCTCTTTACTCTTACTTTTTTAATATTTTAGCAACTTGTTGTCATTAATTTTTGTTCATTTTACTATTCCGTCTATATGGTGATTATGAAATGTTTTGAATTAGACAAAATAGGTATGTAAAGATTGATGGAAATATTTTTGTTTTAAAATTAAGATATTTATAATGCATTATGATTTATTTTTAATACAAGCAGGTTTATGACCTCTATAGATACTGTTCCATAAATCATAAACTATAATGATCAGAAACAAAACTCTTTTGAAAACTAAAACTTATTAAAAAGGCACCCAAAGTATGGTCCTTTAACATCAAGCTTTTGAGATTGTTTGGGTGTCCAAACTTCACCTAAGGCTGTAAGTTTTTTTATTGTTTATAGACACAACAATGTTTTCTTTTATTGCTCACTGTTAAATTTATTTATCGTGGTATAATGGTGGTTGGAATGGCATTTTGAATTTAAATGCCTCTACCTTTTAGTATGTTGGAACATGGAAAAGAACAAAAATAAAGTCAAAATGGAACATTTAAGTGGGTCGAATGTTATATCTTGAAGGTTGGGAATAGGGTGATGCTATTGGAACCTAAGGAAATGAACATATAAACTACTAAAGTTCTATTTTACTTTTACTGTTTAGAAGTTCATGATATGAGAAAATCCTCTTTGGCAACTTTAAGGAAAACATTTAGTATCTTTTAAAAAATATCCAATACATGTTAGTTTTCAATATTAAACTTACCCGATGATCATGTAGCTGTCAACTCTGTTGCCCGACAGAAATCTACGGTCGGGATACGCCAGCGATCGCTATACAGGTGGGGGTGTACACAACAGCGCCATCTGTGAGTAGGTACTCAAGTACTTCTTGTCAACAAGAACTCAATTTTTCCTCTGTCGTGCCACCGGCAAGACCTACTAATACGCCGTCCCTAACTGGATTTGTTTTCACAACTTTTTGGTGAAGTACACTATTCCAGTTTTGAGCTTTCGCTATGCAGGGGTTTTATCTTCATTTCAAAACTTGAACTCGTTTTGGATAGATTTAATTATAGTGACGAAGAGAGTATGGACTCTCTTTCACTTTTAAATGGCCGACCCTTCCCTTAGACGGAAGTGTTGGTGTCGAAGAGAGTATAGACTCTCTTTCACTTTTAATGACCCACCCTTCCCTTAGACGGAAGTGTGTTTAGGTTTTTGGTAATTTTGCTTAACAAAGTTATAGATTTATTTTATATCTCTCCGCCATTTATAGGCCTCTTCGATTAACTTTCCATTTATTATAAACTTATAAAAATTAATTTTTATGTTTGTTTATATGCGACCTTTCCTAATAGTAGGCGGTCCTTACTTGGAACCGAAGTTAATTAACATTGAGCCCGTCATATCGTTTTTCCTGTTAAGATTTTATGCTATTTTAATTTTAACGTTTTTGAAAGAATTTCTTTGATAGTCTCGTACTGTTTTCAAAGTTGAACTAACGTTTAGTTTAGTCTCCGCAGTTGTTGACGTTCAGAACGTTCAACTTGCGCTCTATCGTTACGATAGAGAGAGAGTATTTCACGGTTTCACGTTGCAGTAAGAGTAAACCGATTCTAGCGTTTCGTTCATTCTTTCTTAGCTTAAATGGTTTTAATTCTAATAAAGGAACTTTTTATTTGGGAAACCTTTCAGTTTTTTTCCTTTAACAAATAATATGTTTTAACGATATATAATTGGGCTCATCTCTCAGGTTCTAAGTCAAGAGAGAGAGAGAGAGAGATAGAGACGGAGGGAGAGAGAGGAGGATAAACGTTTCGTTCAAGCGGGTAACGTTGTTCTCGTTTTTTACTCTTCTCCCTAGTCGCTATAGGGGAAGAAGGTAAAACGTTTCTAGAGTTTTATTCTTGTTCCCAGGCTTTTTGCGGTGAGAGATTTTAAACGTAGTTTATTTGATCTAGTGTTTAGTCTCTTTTCCAGCCACTGAATTCTTTATCTTTCATTATGTTTTTCTGTTACATTGTAAACTGTTTTCGCAATTACTACCTTTTAATGAAGGATAGGATTGCGTGTTTCAGGTACAAACCACTTAAAGTTTCGAGTTCAGTGAAATAAGTGCAAACAGAAAATCAAAAGTGATAAAGTGATATGCGCAAAGTGTTACAGTGTTGCGTTCGAGGGTTCGTTTGTTCGTGCCAGTTGTTCACCTAGTCCGATACCTCTTACAAGCTCCCAAGCCCAGGGGAGAAGTAATGTCGAAGGACTTATGGGTTCCACAGGTCTTGATCGACGAACAAACGTTTCCCTCCGTGGTTTCGGGTGTATCTACACACGTTGCCGACGTGATCACCCCACCCACACAAAGACGAGAGAGCCCATTTATTCCTCGTCTGCGGAAGAGGTTTCTCGCAGAAACCATGGACCAAATCTTGCAGCTTTTAAGTGCAAGTCGGTCCCTTCCGCGCAAGTCCAACGGCCTAGGTGTAGCCACTGGGTCAGTTCGGACTCGCTGCAGTACGACAACTGCACATCTCCCAAGAGAGGCAAGGTGGTACCGCAACAGGCAGTAACTCCGTCTGTTGCCGCACCAGCTGTTTTAGACCCTCAGTCACAACGGACAGTAGCTCCGTTTGTTGTTGTCTTTCATAGACCCTAGTGGTCCATGCTGCAGACTATACAGTCTCAGCTTGCTCCTTCATGCAGGAGTATCGTGCTGGAAGGTTGACAATGCACCTGTTAACCTACAACCCGCCGAGGTTGTGCGCTCAGCAGATACTGCGGCTGCCTGCTCCCACACTCCACCTGTGAGAGCTCCACCACCGATGCGCAGTCCACCCTGCCAGACGCATGTTCTTGCTGCACCTTCTGTTAACATGCGTGAGCTACCGCATCAGCAGTGGGAAGGTTCTGTAGAGCTGCCGGGTTCCAGCACTATGCGGCATTCTCCGCAACCCATGCAGCATGCGCCGCATACCTTACAGCATGCTCCGCAGACCATGCAGCATGCGCCGCATACCTTACAGCATGCTCCGCATACCTTACAGCATGCTCCGCATACCATACAGCATGCTCCTCAACCCACCGCAGCCCCTCCCACACACCAGCCCTCTGCTTTTGTTGTTGCCAGCTCCCACACTCCGACTGCGGAGAAGGTTGACGATGCACCCGTGGGCCTACACCTCCCACGGTTGTGCGCCCGGCATGGCTTCCTGCTCTCACACTCTTGTTGTGAGAGCTCCTCCACCCATGCACAGTCAACCCTGCCAGATGTATGATGACTCCCACACACAGAGCACTCCGTTGCCGTGCGTGAGCTACCACAAGCTGCCGTGTTTTGACACGGTGTGTCAGCCTCCGCAACACACTGTGGTTACCGCCACTCGCCCGCAGCTAACTAGTCAGTCAGGAGTTGAGGCTTCCCCACACAACTTTGGTTGTTGCCAACTCACAGACTGTCAAACAGTTACATGACGTTGCCTTCTGGTCTGCTACTTATACACCAGTGCTGTATGTCCTCACGCTCCTGTTGTGGTTGACAGTTCAGTTTTTGACAGTTCACAGACTGTCAAGCAGTTTCATAACGTTGCCTTCTGGTCTGCTGCTTTTGCACCAGTGAAACCCTCACTGAGAGAACCTAGCTTTTCTCGGATATGGTTCCTGTAGATGAGAAAGTGCTGTTCTCCCTCCTTCTGATATTCCCTTGAGGACTCTGTCATTTGGAGAGGAGCCTTAAGCTGCTTAGCCTCCTATGGACTTTAATTTAAGCATAACATGCTTCCAGGGAGGGTAAATGGTTCCGCTTCAGTCGCTAACCCCGTCTGTTGCCACACCTGCTCCCATAGACCTTGGGCTTTGTTGCAAGACATGCAGTCCAAGCTTAGTCCTTGATAGAGGATTTTTTACGGAGAAGAACCTTCTTGCCAACGACCTTCCTACCGGTTGGTTGTACGCCCTGTTGACGCTGAGGTATCCTACTCACGTCCGCCAGTTGAGATGGTTCCTCCACCGGTGCGACCCAGTGTGGGTTGCCAGTCGCACGTTGACGTTAAGCTACTCTCGGAGGTGGTTGTGGACGTTCAGTGTGTCACTGGGAAGACGTTCAACAACCAGCAGAGGTGACTTGTTGTGACGCAGTGCGGCAACCTCAGCAACCCGATAAGGGGTTGTCTGTACTACCCAGACAGTCTAGACAGTTTCGGGTTGTTGCTGTACTTCCTCGCATCCCCATGGTTGGCAGTTCACAGACTGTGCAGCAGTACCATGATCTTGTGTCCGGCTCAGTCACGCATCCACCAGTGCGACCGGATTCAGCGAGTCAGACGTTGCCCACTCCGTTGCCGTTTCCTCATCAGTTTCGGATGAGGAACCCTCTGATGAGAACATGGCTGAACAAGAAGATCAATCCCCAGCCCTGCTATCCATCCAGAAGATGCTGAAGAAGGAATACGGCCCTGTCAGGCTGTGGATGAGTCTGGTTAGGACACTGTCATCCGTGGTTCAATTGGTGTCACTTGGAAGACTACACCTCCGTCCTCTTCGGTTTCATCTAGCTCTTCACTGGAAAAGGACAAGACGCTAGAAGCGGTCTCGATCCCGGTTTCCGGAAGATAAGTCTGGTCTAACCTGAGGAAAGGACTTTATCAACCTTTTATAGGGTCTTCCCCTGACTGTTCAGACTCCCAACCACGTTCTCTTCTCAGACGCATCGGACGTAGGCTGGGGTGCGACCTTAGGCGGTAGGGAATGCTCGGGATTATGGAACTCGAGTCAAAGGACAATGCATTTTAACTGCAAGAAGCTTCTGGCAGTACGTCTGACCTGGAAAAGCTTCAGGTCTCTCCTTCAAGACAAAGTAATGGAGGTCAACACGGACAACTCCCTGCTTTGATGTTCATCTCCTAGCAAGGAGGGACCTACTCTCTGACATGGTGCGAGTTCGCTAGTGACCTCCTCTCCTGTTCAACAGGTCTAGACTTTTCACTAGTAACAATTTCTTCCAAGGCAACTTGAATGTCTTAGCAGTTTGTCTCAGTAGGAAGGGACAATAATTCCAACATATTGGACCCTCCACAGAGATGTATGCAAGAGACTTTGGGTCACCTGGGGCCAGCCAACCATAGATCTCTTCGCAACCTCGATGTCCAAGAGGCTCTCAATACTTTGCTCACCTATCCCGGACCCAGCAGTGGTTCTTTTAGATGCCTTTCTACTAGATTAGTCTCATCTAGATCTATATGCATTCCCTCCGTTCTAGATTGTCAATAAGGTACTGCAGAAGTTTGCCTCTCACGATGGGACAAAGTTGACACTAGTTGCTTCCCTCTGGCCCGCGAGAGAATAACTTACCGAGGTACTTCGATGGCTAGTAGACGTTCCCAGAACTCTTCCCCTAAGGGTGGACCTGCTACGTCTGCCACGCGTAAGAAGGTACTCCAAGGCCTCCACGCTCTTCGTCTCACTGCCTTCAGAGTATCGAAAGACTCTTGAGAACTAGAGGTTTTTTCGAAGGAGGCAACCAGAGCGATTGTTAGAGCAAGGAGAACATCCACCCTTAGAGTCTACCAATCGAAGTGGGAAATCTTCCTAAACTGGTGCAAGTCAGTATCCGTATCCTCGACCAGTACCTCTGTAACTCATATAGCTGACTTCCTCTTATATCTGAGGAAAGAGCGATCTCTTTCAGCTCCCACTTTCAAGGGTTACAGAAGCATGTTGGCATCAGTCTTCCGTCACAGAGGCTTAGATCTTTCCAACAATAAAGATCTACAGGACCTCCGTAAGTCTTTTGAGACCACGAAGGAGCGTCGTTTGGTTACACCTGGTTGGAATTTAGACGTGGTTCTAAGATTCCTTATGTTAGACAGGTTCGAACCACTTCAATCAGCCTCCCTGAAAGATCTCACCTTTAAGACTCTTTTCCTGATATGCTTAACCACAGCTAAAAGAGTCAGTGAGATTCATGCCTTCAGCAAGAACATCGGATTTTCATCCGAAACGGCTACATGTTCTACATCTTGGTTTTCTAGCCAAACACGAGCTGCCTTCTCGGCCTTGACCAATATCGTTCGTTATTCCAAACTTATCGTATGGTTGGAAATGAACTAGAAAGAGTATTATGTCCTGTAAGAGCTCTTAAGTTCTATTTTAAAAACCTTTACGAGGCCCGTCTGAAGCTTTATGGTGTTCAGTTAAGAATTCATCTTTGCCTATGTCAGAGAATTCTTTATCCTATTATTTTCAGACTGTTAATACGAGAAGCTCATTCCCTTCTGAATGAGGAAGACCAAGCTTGGCTGAAGGTAAGGACACACGAAGTTAGAGCTATCACAACTTCCTTGACCTTTTAATAAAATAGATCTCTGCAAAATATTTTCGACGCAACCTTTTGGAAAAGCTAATCAGTGTTCGCGTCTTTTATCTTAAGAATGTCCAGTCTCTTTACGAGAACTGCTACACTCTGGGACCATTCGTAGCAACGAGTGCAGTAGTGGTGGGGGCTCCACCACTACAATTCCCTAATTCCAGAACCTTTTTAATCTTTCTCTTGAAATATTTCTGGGTTGTCCGGAAGGCTAAGAAGCCTTCCGCATCCTGGTTGATTTGGCGGGTGGTCAAATTCTTTCTTGAGAAGCGCCTAGATTAGAGGTTGTGATGAGGTCCTTTAGTATGGGTTGCAGCCCTTCATACTTCAGCACCTAGGAGTCGCTCAGCATCCTAAGAGGATCGCTAGGCTCAGTAAGGAAGACGTACTTAAAAAGGCAGAGTAATGGTTCAAGTCGACTTCCTTACCAGGTACTTATTTATTTTATGTTTGTTATTTTGAATAACGGCTAAAATAAGATTCGGGATACTTAGCTTCTTTGTTAACATGTATGCTGGTCTCCACCCACCACCCTGGGTGTGAATCAGCTACATGATCATCGGGTAAGTTTAATATTGAAAAATGTTATTTTCATTAGTAAAATAAATTTTTGAATATACTTACCCGATGATCATGAATTTAAGGACCCGCCCTTCCTCCCCATAGAGAACCAGTGGACCGAGGAGAAAATTGAGTTCTTGTTGACAAGAAGTACTTGAGTACCTACTCACAGATGGCGCTGTTGTGTACACCCCCACCTGTATAGCGATTGCTGGCGTATCCCGACCGTAGATTTCTGTCGGGCAACAGAGTTGACAGCTACATGATCATCGGGTAAGTATATTCAAAAATTTATTTTACTAATGAAAATAACATTTTTCAAACTTACATTTTTTAATCAAATTAAAAAATGTTTCTTAATGAAAAGATATACAGTGTTTACTGTATACTTATGAGAAATATATATACGTAGAGGATAAGGAGTGAAAATCCTCTTTAGCAACTTTAAGGAAAACATTTAGTACCTTTTAAAAAATATCCAATACTTGTTAGTAATCAAACTTAGATTTTTTAATCAAATTTTAAATAAATGTTATTTATTGAAAAGACATACAGTATTTACTGTATACTTATGAGAAATATATAAAACTAGATGGTAAAGAGGATGGAAAACTCGATAATCCCAAGTAGATTAGAGCCACATATAGATTTGTTTTCCTAATTGACTGAATTTTCTCTTACTTTCAGGTGCTAGGAAAGATTCCTGGTGCATCCGTCTCGCCAACCGCTGCCCCCAGAGTTGCCCCCACTGCTGTTTAGATTTTTAATTTTAGTGACATGTTTTTATTAAAGTTAGATCGATTTATTTTTCATCATTTTCTTGTCGTAATGTACATTAAATATCTTATAGCTAAGGCAACACATTTTTTTTTTTTTTAATGGAGGTTTTCAGTATGTATAAGAAAGAAAAACACTTCAACTTTATTCGGATGTTGGAAATATTGTTGGTCAACTATTCTATGTTATATATCGTCGTCGTCGTCGTCGGCGCCCACTCATGTCCGAGTATTGGGTTCTGTCGTTAGCCATCAGCCTCCTATCTGTGGGGTGGGTGCTTATGTCAGAGTTATATATACATAGGAAGAAAAACCATTCTTAAATGTAAAATTTGACCATGTGCAATGTACTTTCTTCTGTTTCTGATACCTTTGTTACTGTATAAATCATGGCATACCATGCAAATGTTTAAGATACAGTGATCACAAAACTGAATTCTTTTATGGGACACAATTAAAGACTTATTAAAGGTACTGTAGTTCTGTTTGGTAAATTGCATTTGCACCACCACCATCATCTGACAATATAAGAAACTTGGGGCATTTTAACAATAGGATTTTTGTCGGCGTGGAAATCACGAATGTATTTCATTAATATTGTTTTCAGTGAATTTGTTTCCCATGATATATTTTTCATACCTTGTCTTGAGAGTTGAGTAATTTACAGAATATAGCAAGTATTTAGATATACTGTAATGTATAAGTATTATATATATATATATATATATATATATATATATATATATATATATATATATATATATATATATTTATATATATATGTATATATATATATATATATATATATATATATATATATATATATATGTATGTGTATGTATGTATGTATATATACATATAATGAAATGTCTGAAGTACCTGTACATGGTATGGTGGAAGAAATTTGCCTTTCAAGTTCAGTCTATTTATGTGCAGAAAGGTTTCATAGAGTTCATTACACCTGCTATACTTATGTCATGAAAAGGCCTGCTTATTTACAGCCCTGGAGCAACAAATATTATGGGTTGGTCTGGCTGTAGGGTGTTAAGACACTACCTGAAAGTCCAAGTGGTCCATCGTGCGTGCATGGTGTTCAACGCAATTGTGGCACCTACAGGAGAAATTGAGTTGAAGAGAAGAATCCTCAACCAGGTCCTGTATTAGAGGCATCATGGTCATCTAGCTTGTCATCTCCAAGGATTTCCTCTCATGAGGTGATTGGATTGACTTATTAGTCTTTTCCTTTCACGTATGTAGGCATGACTTGGGTATTAGCTTGTTTATAGGTAACTTGACCCCTGTGGTATACGAGTCTACCTTTTTATGCTCTGGTATTAGGCCTTGGGAAGACATCTACTTAATCTCAAAAAAGGGGTTATGTCATAGGGAGGTGTTATGTGGTCCCCAAGACCCTTGCGCCTCTTTTCTCGTGAAGGGAAATAGGACATAACTAAGATATTATCCTGCGTTAAAAATGATGGTTGCTAAATATAAATAAACACCCGGGTAAGCATTTTCTTCGGCATTATTAATGGTTCTCATGGGGGACGTGTTGTCAGTTAAGGCGAATTCAGCATTGGAGGTGCTGTGATGGGTTCAAGAGAGCCTGAACCCATGTGTCTCCCTTATGCATACTGATTCCATGCCTTGCACATTACACAGACTCTAAGGCAGAGAAGACAATATTTCTTTAGTAAATTATGTCGTATAGGATTCCCTGTTCTAGCCTTTACAGAAAAGTCCTTAGAGACCACAACACCACCTCAAAAATAGGTTTATCACTCATCCAAAAAAAAGGCGGTCATGTTCTATTGGACCCTGTGATTCAATTCTATATAAAAGAAATATTGCCAATGATTACAGGTGGCTTTAAATATTCCCTACACTGTACTAAGATAACAATGCAGAGTACTGTACTTCAGTTGTTCTGAAGCCCAACATGTCATTTCAAGGTTTAAAAGTATGAAATATATTAAGAGTCAAGAACTAGGTAAGAATAAATATGGAACTCAAAATTGACAATTCCTTTTTGAAAATGTTCTAGAGACTATATACAGGATACCCTTAGGAATACGAGACTGTCATCCTCTCCCCGAATTTGAAAATTTTGTTCATAACATCATTCAGAACTCAGGCCATTGAAAAGTAAATGGCATTTGGTTGATGAATCAGCTTATTGAACTTTTGGCAAGTAGCGTCAAATTTTCCAGTGTGTGTCCCATTGGATATAGATATATATATATATATAAAAGTCTACTTAAGAACTCTAGGAGTAACCCCATAAAGAGAAAGGAACAATGCCAATGTAATAAGCTAATAGTTCTTCTAAGTAAGTATTACTGTATATGAAATTAGTCACATATATAGAAAAGAGATTATTCAGAACAGAATGATTATGATTTTTTTGTGGATTTGTATTGCATAATTTATTTTTAACTTATTCAGGATTCACTCATTTTAAGTAGTATTTGGTATTTTTCATTGATGAACAGAATTTTTTGTTTAGTGCTAAGTTTGACACACTGTACTGTACAGTCAATATATTGCATTTAAATTATTATATATTTTGTTCTATTGTTACTTAATCAGATGCATAGTTTTGAATCCAATAATTTTATATGAAAGTTTTAAGTTGCTCCGGATCACAATAAGATATTTCAAAAGATAAATTTTTATATATTTTCTAAAAAGATCAGTTTTGAAAAAAAAAAAATTTCACTTTTACAGATGTAAGTCAAGCTTTATGTTTAAGAAAGTTTAAATTTGTACAGATGAAGGGAGAAATAAAATAAGGCAATCATCATTTTATACATTAGAATGAAAACCTTTTGGTGCACTTTCCAGGTCAAGGATTGAACTGTTTTCTCACTGCCAGTGTTTTATATTTATAAACACTATGAATGATGAAAATCTGTGTCTTTGTGTTTTGTTATTCATGTTTAGAATATGATGGTATATGTTTACAGTACTGCTTTGTAAAATCAAATTTAGTGAATTTATTTTTACATCTTCTTTCCTCTTCATTTTCTTTGCTAGTATACAGCAACAACTCACTGTGCCAGTGCCTTGTCGCACAGTGTTATTGATCAAATGTCCAGAAAAACACTGGGTTTTATATCCTCAGGAAAATTAATATTGTTTTGAAGAAGGACTTAGCTAGGATATGTGTAGATTGCTTCTCGTGTCTCATCCCTTCTCCTGTGTTGCAAAAGAGAATGTACTTTTTTATGATCATCCATACTTTAAAACTGTCATCTTATGGCAAAGAATTAGGGTGGAAAGAAGAATATACAAAAAACACCCTACTCTAGCTCATTTCTATAGCAAAAATAGCTAGCGAAAAGAATGTTTGGTTTACACTAATACGTATTGTAGATTTTCAATGGGTATTTTTCTGTTCTCTATTCTAAAGTATAGTTTCTTGAAACATTTAGTACTGTACTCTTACTGAACAATCTGGTGTAAACCATGCTGGCTTACGTTAAGTGTAGCTTGTTTATAGTTTTATAAAAAGGAAACTGTAGCCACTTGACAGATGTCAACTGTCACCATAGAAGGTTAATCACTGTTGTTGGGTTGTGGGTTTGCTGTTGTTATGGGTTGTGACCCATAGCTTACATAATTGTCATAACCCATAAGTATCAATGTCTGTATTACTCTTCTGTCTTAAAAGTACAATCAACCTGTTTTTGTTAGTTTAGCTGATATTTTTGTTTTGTTATTTCCCTAGATACTTTATAACCGAATATGTTATGTTTATCATACCCTAGGTCATATCTGGCTGTCACTTCCATTTGTCCCCACTAATTTTTAAGTCGGTGCTATTATAGTATGCTATCTACCACCGATTTTGCTATCTACCACCCCTCTCTGACTATAGTATGATACCCACCATCAGTCCCTAAGGATACGGTCTACTTGCTAATCCGCCTCTAATAAGGAGGATCACTACCAACTTGATAACCCAACCTAACCTAACCTAACTCAACCCAACCTAACCTAACTTACAAACTGCTTATAATTTTGCACCCATGTCCTAACATAGTCTAACCCAACCTAACCTAACCTACAAACTGTTTATAATTATGCATCCATATTATCCTTCCAATAATTATTATTAAACTATCATTAAAGTCCAATGAGGATAACATACTGGTGGTAAGTAATCTGTTTGATAATCCTCATCAAACAGGAGGATTAACATTGACGTCAGATAACATACTTTGTTGTAGATACCATACTATAGTAGAAATTCGACGGTAGATAGCTTACTATAATAGCACCTTTAAGTCTGTAGATGTACTGTATTTTAATTAGTGGACATTTTAGTGATAAAAGGGATCCTTGATTTTCAGAGCAGTATTTATTTTAATACCTCAAAGCTTGATCTTTGAGTTTGGAAAAGGAAAATGATAGTAGTGTACTGTCATTTGAAACACAGATCATCATGAATCCTATTTAAGAAAGAATAGTATACTGTCCTGTGCTGTACTTGTATCACCCCATACAAATCAACATTGCAGAATGTTCACCTAACCAGAATCTCTTTTTAATGTAAGGTCTTGGTTCATCATAGTCTTATTTCTTGTACAGTAATAAAAAATTCACGGTTTTGTAAGAACAATCGATATTGCTTCAGTTTTAGTACAAATGATTCAATTTCTGTTGAGTCTCACTGTAGTTTCATACAAAGAAATTGCAGATCTTGTATCTTGAGACAAATTTCTTTTTTTCAAAGTCAGCCATATATCCAATACTTTGAAATACTGTGCTGAGCCTAGATTATGTATACCCATGGTATACTTTTCATGCATTATTATTATTGTAAAATTTCCTTTTATTTTCTGTGCTTTAACATGTCTGCAATGCTGAAGATGGAGAAGGATCAGTTTTTCTCTACTACTACTACTCACTTTAATGAAAGTAAAGAATACTTTTCAGTATTTCTATGGTGTACATGTATAGGCTTTAATATTATTGTACAATGTTTGCTATGTTTTTTCATAGATTATAGTAGTTGTTTACCAATGGAGCATATACACCTCTTTTGGAAAGAAAAAGATAATTGCGCTGTGTACATTGCCTTCAATGTACATTGTCCGCTGTATTGTACAGTATTGGTCTTTGGTGAACATGGACCATTGCGTATACGGTAATCATTGTACATTGTTTCTATTGTACTGTATATTGTCTTCTGTGCGCACTGTTTTATTATACTTCATTGTCTGTGTACACTGTCATGGCTTTACATGGACTATAATGTACAATGTCCTTATTGTCCATAGTCTTCAATGTACATTGTCTTTGTACAGTCAGATTCTGTACACACGAGTGATATCCATCTACCATAGCCTTTGGGTGTAAACTATCTTGCCTCTCAGAAAATAGTTCACATAATATCTTGTCATTGTGATTTCGATTGTCTTCTGAACATACAAAAGCTCAAATTCATTTTTTTTAAATATACCGGTATATTAAATGAACTTTGGTTGAAATGTAGCCTGTTTTAAATCTTAGTTACTGTACTTAATTCTGGAAATTTGTAAGAATGGTTACTTTCTAACGCTGATCAGTATTTCCTCACTTTAGTTTCATGATTTCTATAAATGGTTCCTTCCCCTTGTGTTGTTGTTGTGTTCATAACACCTTCTGCACACAAATAAAATAACACATCATCGCAGACTTATCGCTGGTGCCTTCCCATATTGTGGGATTCAAAAACTTTTTAAATTGAAGGAATGAAATTCATCTCTTTATCACTAAATAGATAGAGCAAAGTTTACTTTTAGATATAATGATAAGTAAAAGAAAAATGTATGTAGGATCTCTATGAAATGATCCATGACTACCTCCAAACACGTTTGAATGAGCAACTGCACTTAGAAGAATGTTACTCAGAAACCAAGACACAGGTAGGGAGTGATTGGCATGTTCATTTTATATGGTATTTATTTAGAAACTGCATTTCTACGTGTTAGAGGATATTTGTGAGCATTTCACACTTTCATATACACAAATTAAAATGGAATATAACTCTCATCAGTTAGTCTACGTATGTTTTTGTAATGTATTATTATTAGGCTTGAAGATATTGTACTACTGTAGTTACATAAGGATCTGACCTAGAAGTAACTAGCATATGTACATTTGAGGGAAGTGATCCAGTGTTTTTGGAATGCCAGTGCCAAGGCAGTTAGCTGTGTAAAATGTCTGATAGCCGGCTGTGTTGAATGTCAACATAAATGGATGTGTAGTCAGCTTTGTTGGGCAACAAGGTTGTTAGTTGCGTCAGATATTGCTATGATGTTTGAAACAACAATCTAATGACATTACTTATTAATGAATAAATGATACCGATAGATTAGAAATGGAAAGTCTTTTATACATACAATCATAAATCATTTTATGATACAAATAGTTATCTTTATCATGCAACTAGTTTTAAATGTCACATTTCATTAGGAAAACTATGCTCAATAGGTGATATCATTTGAAACTGAGCATTGACCACTTTTGATTTTACTTAATGAGAGAGTTTTTTTAAACAGTTGTATATTTTGAGTTGTTACAGGTCAACCTCATCCTGTGAAATAGTCTGTGTTATTGATACCAGAACCTTGACTCTAAAATAGATTTCTATGTAGTCAGTTCCCTCAGCTGAGGTATATTATCAAGTAAGAAATGATTCTGTTGTCAGCTGTTTTAACAGAAAATATCTTGGTATGAGTACATTTTAAGCAGTGAATGTGCCATGTTTTTGTCTTTTTTGGCAGAGATGTGTATGTTGTACGACTTCGATTTTCTTTAGTGCAACGTATGAAAATCCTCAGTGACAATTGCATTCAACTTATCCATCAAGTAGAACACTTGAATAAGCAAGCAAAGGTGTGATAGTGCTCATTAATTGAATGACCTATATAGAGTATTTAATTAACATTCATTTTTCCATACTTTCTTTACTGGCAAGAGTGTAATCTTTAATAATTTGCCTGGTTTTTCATTTACAGAAATTAAAACAACCTTTTAAGGACCAGCATTTTCTTATTACAATATTCCCTTTTGTTAAAAGTGCTACATTACTAAAAAAATTTATTAAAACGCCACACAGTTTAGCATTCCATTTTGACATGGTTATCAGGCAGTTAAACTTTCTATATTAATTAAGAAGTACTGTTTCACCAGTTACTTGCTATTCAAGTGTCCATTTCCATTTTTTGAGCGGTGAATGATTTTCAAACTCGAGGCTCCTGTTAAAACGAGAGATTTGGCCATCAGATTACACTGATTTGATATAGTATCAGTGTTATTTTATTTTTTATTTTTTTGTTCATTCATGCCTTTTAAGAGGTGTATTTCAAAATGACATTTTCTGCATTGGCTTTTTGTAAAGCAATCATGTGCTTACACATATAGAATTATATCACCAACAGTGTAATAGTTTATTGTAATAAAAGTGATTCATGACTCTCAGTAGACTTTAATTTATCCTTTTTATCGGGCAACCAAGGATGTAATTTATTAGCATTACTGTATATAGATGTACTTCGGTTTATAAGTTTACTTCGTTTTGGAAGGGAGCTCATAGCCTAATATGCTCGTACAGAATTCTAAAACAAATTTCCCCATGAGAAAGAAATCACTATGCATTCCACAAGTTCATATATATACATGTACATTTTTTTAAATGTTTGTATGGAATTTAGTGAAGAGATTATAAGAAATAAAATAAAATATGAATGCAAATCAATAAAGAAAGAAATACTGATGAATTAACTCTCACTTTACCTCCAAGGAGAATCGTAACTGGTTTTAGGGAGACGAAAGAGGAAGAGGAGGTTATTGGAAGGTTAATTACCTCCATGACCATTCCAGATAAAATATCCAAAGTTCTAAATCCTAAACGACATTGTCACTAATTCACTTGATTGTACAGTACTTTGTTTTTTACACTTTCATTCAAATTTGACAAGGATACTATTTAGGGATGACTGCTTTTGCATAGGAAATGATCCTAATAATTCAGCTGCAGTTGCAATAACTATGACGACTTCAACTATATTTCATTACTGTAAGTCATTTGTTATGACAGTTTTGTGGAGTAATAAATATGATAAAAACAAATTAAGAGATCAACTTAATTGTATTACTATAGTGTTCCTCATTAAGTAATAAGCTGTCTTCAAACTGGGGACAGTTAGTTGACTGTCATTTGATAAATAAGCCACATTTAAGGCCGCATTTGCAAGCGACCATATTTCTTGTGATTGCCCTGTTGTAAACCTGCAGAACTCCTTGTAAGAAACTTTGAAAGATTAGATAAATATGAAATTTTAGAGAGTTGCAATGTGTTACTTTACATTATATCAGATAATGTTCCTTAAGAACAATATCTGTACAGTACTTTTTTAATGGAAAAGTATCTAGTTGTACAAACAGAAATTCCGTTTACTGTAATAGCCTTTATATACTTTTAATAGAGCAATGGATAAAAACAAACAAAACAAATTCTGTGTCATTTACAATGTAGAAAATAACGGATTTTGCTGTTGGAAAAATCTATTTTTGGGCTCGAGCCATGTCGTCCTGATGGAAGTTCCTTCGGGCAGCTTCCTACTGTATAATATTTCTGTGAGTGATATTACAAGAGAATTACCGTCAGGTATCACAAGGTTCTAACCTTCGGAACGACTATCATAAGATATATATAATCAGGGACGTATCCGTAGATAACCATAGATATCTGCACCCCAAACAGACTTAACCCAGTCTAGAAATCTTAGGAGGAGGATAGGTGAGGAGCCATTACATAGCCTCTCCCTTCATAGTACTACTTGTCTCTGATAACCTCATTCCAATTTTCGCAGCTTACATACGCTTCCTTTCTTTGCCAAAAGAGCGCCTTTTCTCAGCTACTTAGAGTTTTCTCCCACAAAGATCTCGGCTTAGATATGAAAAAAAAAAAATCCGAAAACCTACATTTGTAAGGAATGAAAATTCAATTACCTAAACTTATAAATACAGTAAATAATAATTAATTTAATTCTGCAGAGGGCTTCCATGAATAAATACTGTAATTCAGATATCTTGAGGATATGAAATTGGGATGTCTTGGCTAGTGCTGGGGTCCCAGACAAAGAAATTTCTGCTGTTGCACTGTGAGGTAAATGTTGATGGAATAGAGATAAAGTAGGAGGCTATAATAAATATGCACGGTGAGGCAAATGTTGATGGAATAGAGATAAAGTAGTAGGCTATAATGCAGATGCATTAGTAATGCTTAGTGGACCACGTGAGAAAATACTGATAGCCCTACCCAAGATGGGGATACTTCTGTTATCTCTAACATGACTCAACACTGAGTTAAGAATCATGATTGAGAATTTTTAAGTATTGAAAGAATTAAAAAAAATCCACATTCTTCAGTTTACAATTTCCGTTTGAACAAAGTTTCTAATATTAAGGTTTTTAGTTTCTTGTGATTTGAACCTGATAATCCCTCACAACTGCAATAATAACTTCCAGATTCTGTTTTTAACATTGTTTCTATTGATTTTTATAAATAAAGTTGTTATATCAGTTGTAACTGAATTGCAAGATGATAGCCAAAGGACTCCAATAGGAATATCAGCCTAGTGGAAAATAAAACAAAAGGCAAAGGATAAACTGTAAAATGGAAATCATCAAAAAAATAGGATAGTCATCAAAGTAAAATTTATAAGATATATAAGAAAATATAAATAAGATTTATTCCAATTTGTACTTATGAAACTCTACCCATTTGCCCACTCCGGAATATTATAGCCTACATTGCCCTACAAAACTACAATCCAGAATTTCGTGTGAGTATTAAGCAACAAAAATCAGAGTATACCTTTACTATTTACAGCAAAGGTTTGAAATTTTTAGGTCTAGAACTCCCCAAAAATTAGCGTAAATGATTTTAACAATTTATTATAATGGAAGCACTAAGTAATAGGAAATTAATGAGAAATTCTAGACGAGCATGAAAATCTTCACAATTACGATCTGAAAAGCTAAATATTTCCAAGTTCTCAGAATCTTGATTATTTAGAAATATTACAGTAATCGTTAGTTACATTAGATTAAAAAACTTGAGACTCGCTGTAAAAAAATAGTATGATTTCCTTTCTTGAAAGAAGATCTAACGTCCAGGTTTTGTTTACCTACTGTAATGATTATCCTACAGGAATTGGAAAAGCATCTCTTCAGGCTAGACGGTGATTGGAGCACAACCTCGAGGCTTAAGGTCGCAGAAACAGTCGTCTAAAATGACATTACCATGAAGGACATTATCAAAGTAGCTGTATTGTCATAGTTCGATTTTTATTCTGATATTATAGGCGACATTGGTCACATTGCACTGGAAAACGGGCAGTCAGCGAAGGTTAGAGAACTTATTGTATAGGTAAGGGCGAAGTTGTTTTTTTCTGCCCTTTTCCATTGTAATTACTGTATAACCATTATTGTAATTACCATACCGTGTTAGATCTGCTTTCGTCGTTTTATTGTTTTTTTTTTTATCGACTCTATATACGACAGTCCCCAGGATGCTCGTCTGAGGACTTAAGCGGGGTTTACACGGGCGAGCAGCTCGTCGAGCCTGGCTCGACAACCCTGTGTTTGAATTGATGTTCGAGCGTGTAAACGGGCTATTTGGTTGTCGAGCGCGCTCGTCGAGCGGCTCGATGAAAGTCAGGCTCATCTTGACTTTTGTGGGCGGAGCTACATTGTTTGACGAGCGGTGTGAACGTGTGAACGGGTGTCGAGCATCGAACCTCAGTTGTTATTCAAACCTGCTAGAGGAAACATCATCAAAGAAATGCATAATTGCTGCCATTAATGAAAGCAAGAATGAGAAGGAAGTCGTACTTGATTTCATACATGCATATCGAGCTCATCCAGCTTTATGGAAAGTTAAATCAAAAGACTATTCCAATAAAGTAGCCAGAAATAAAGGAATAGCGGACACTCAGTCTTTCATGTGGAATTATGGCCTTCCTCATAGTAATGAAAGGGCTGACACGATTCGGTAGATCAATGTACGCGAATAATTGCGCCAGTCATCTGGCTCTAATTTTAAAGCAACAAACAAGTTGGTATATGATAATTTCTCTCTTTTGGTCTTTTTTTTTTCCTTCTTAGTGCCACTGCTAAAGCAATGGCTATCAAATCGTCCTGGTCGAGAGACATGTTAACGTTGTTTTAGTACGAGGCACACTGAGGCTCGATGTACTGTCTGAAAGCTCTTCGAGCCGTTCTACAAGTAGGTTCGACAACCGGGCTCGACGAGCTGCTCGGCCGTGTAAACCCCGCTTTAAGTGTCAAAACAAATATTTGTATCGACTAGGGAAGACTGCTGTATCAAATATTACACGGTTACCCCGACATTCTTAAGATAACGAATTTGGGGAGTGATTTAATTCAGGTCTGGTGTAATCAGGGGTATGTAGTTTATTCGGTTTTGCTTAGTCTTCCAACATTCTGTCATAACTTTATACCAGTGTATCGGCTTTGCCGTGGTTAAGTCATTTTATGGTTATTGAGTAAAGGGGGTTAATGGACTGCTTAAGAGTATAATGAGGATCGGCTATCAATTATCTTTTTCATAACAACGAGCGCGCGCTGCGAACATTAATAAAATCGGAATAATTCTTGAATTATATATATATATATATATATATATATATATATATATATATATATATATATATATATATATATATATATATATATATATATATATATATATACATATATATATACATATATATATATATATATATATATATATACATATATATATATATATATATATATATATATATATATATATATATATGCGATGACCCGAAGATTATAGTTAATTTTAAGCTCTGGGAAAATAGTCTCTACTAAGTTGTTGAAATCAAGAAAAGTGATGGAGAGAAACCCAGATTTAGACATTTAAGTGAAATAAAGGTTGACATCAGACAATTCTTATAACAATCGACAGTTTGCATCACAAAATGCACTTTATGTGATACCATACTTCCAAAATGTTAGAATTCCATATCAAGGCCTTTATATGCCGTAAATAGCCTTACAGGACCCAGCACCGAGATATAACAATCAAATCCATAGAGTCATTCCCAAAGGCATGAATGCTGGCTAGGTGGATAAAAGAGTAAAAAAAAAAAAAACCTTCATTCCCAGCAGGGCACAACCTTGTTTCAATATTGCCAGAGAGACTATTGTACGACGTAAGAATTTTTTTTTTCAGCAGCGGCTACTTTGCTTGTTCGTCACGTAATTATTAAAGTAAATTTTTCTAGATTGTCACTTGTCTTCGACGTAAGATATAATTTATCTCTGAAATGTTTCAGCTCTATTATCTCTTTATCATTCATTCACGTCATATCGTTGGAATTCCATTTAAATCTATGTCGGCTAAATGGTATGACTTGGTATGACTTGCGTAACTAGCAAATAAAACTTTATTCGTTTTATATTTTCGTGATATTAAGCAGCATGTGGTTAATTTCTTTTAATTTAAATGGAAAACACTCGCACACCTGTTAACGATAGGAAAGTATTGGAATGCTGATATTAATTAAGTCATGTAAATACTTTATTTAGTAGTAGCCTACTCTACTTGTTCTTTCCATCCTGCGATACTGATTTTCATGGAACTTTTATGGAATTTACGGGAGTGTTGGGGGCAATGATTGATCACTAATACGCTTTTGACATTTCAAGCGAGTTCTCAGAATACCGAGTGATCAATATTACTTCCTTTACGTGTCACTGTAATAAATGGGATTAATTAATTGATTGGTATTTCAGCTGTATATAAGAGATATTGATTTCAATGAACATAATAATTATTGTCTTGCCTCTCTAACGTTTCTTTGCCCACATAGGCCTAAAGACAGAGCCATCTCTATTGCAAGAGCCTCCCTCCAAATCAAACCAAAACACAGATTATACATAATTTCAATAACGAAAGAAATTCCAATTAACTTGAAAGTTGCTGAATTATTGAGTCTAGGAAAGTGTGTTAGCAGATGTCCAAAAGATAAAAAAAAAAAAAATAGATCAAGTTGTGATTATAAGTGGCCCCAATAGCTGCTGTATGCTATTGCGAGCCACAGGTGTGATCCTAATTCTATTGAATTATATGTGATATATATATATATATATATATATATATATATATATATATATGTGTGTGTGTGTGTATATGTGAGTGTGTGTGCGTGCGTGCGTGCGTGCGTGCGTGCGTGCGTGCGTGTGTGTTTGATCCTAATTCTATTAAATTATATATATATATATATATATATATATATATATATATATATATATATATATATATATATATATATATATATATATATATATATATATATATACACGCACACAATGTATGATTTAGGCCACTTATCATTATTCATTTTCAAAATAATGTGAAGAGTTGGATAAATACTATTCATATATCGAAGTCTATATTGTATTTTTATACTTTAGGTAAAAAAAAAATAAAACTTTAGAAATGGAAGCGGTCACGGAGTTTCAGGTTAGAATAGCCAATAGAACTCAGTGGGGGAAAATTTAAAGTATGATATCAAAATAAGGAATACAAGTAATGAGTGATATTAACAATATGCCATGTTGGAACTTAACACACACATACATGCATATATGTAAAGGTTTAAAGGCCACTCATGAATGGCATTGGCTAGGGACAGTGACATTGCCCTATCAAGCAGAACGATGCCATAGAGACTGTCCATACATACATATGATCAGTACCCAAGCCCCCTCTCCACCCAAGCTAAGACCAAGGATGGCCAGGCAATGGCTGCCGATGACTCAGCAGATAGACCTATAGGCTCCCCTAAACCCCCATACTTAGCTCACAAGGATAGTGAGGTTGCAGCGACCAAAGAAACTAACGAGTTTGATTGGGACTTGAACCCCAGTCTGACGTTCACCTGTCAGGGATGTTACCACATCGGCCACCACCATATTTTATAAATGACATGTCTAGTTTACTGTATCTCATATGTAGTTTATGTATTTCATTTCCTCACTTGGTTATTTTTCCTTATTGGAGCCATTAGGGTTACAGCCTCCTGCCTTTACAACTAGGGGGTTAGCTTAGCTAGTAATATATATATATATATATATATATATATATATATATATATATATATATATATATATATATATATATATATATATATATATATATATATATGTGTGTGTGTGTGTGTGTGTGTATATAGATATATATATATATATATATATATATATATATATATATATATATATATATATATATATATATATATATATATATGTGTGTGTGTGTGTGTGTGTGTGTGTGCAAACGACAAATTGCTGGAACGTGCGATGTCTCAAGAAGACAGCAGGCCGGAGTGAAAAAGAAAACGAGGATTCGACATACGCTTAAAGGCCGATTCACACGACCCGTTTTCTTTCCGACAGGCTGGGTGGTGGCTAACCGCCGTCGAAATGTTGTACATTCACACGAGGCGTTCCGTATCCGTTTACCAGCGCGCGGTTTTCATTGTTTACTTAGACTCTGTCACGTTAGGACCGAGTAAATTACGATAATTTTTGAAACTTGGTTGATAACTGTGTTGATAAAATAAGTTATGCAACTTCATAATGCTTTATGCACCATGCCAAGAATATTAAAATTGCGATAAATTACCTGTTTTATTTAATGCCTCTCCAGTCATTTTCCATATCTTTTATTTATGTAAATTATTTCTATACATCTTGTTTGCCATGTCAAACATCTCCTCATATCCTTGAAAAAGTTCAATTAACCTCTAATACATGGTGCCAACAACAAACTAACTAATTTCTATGACTCTATACTATGAGGAAAAATCGGGGTTGTAGGCCACGAAACGAACGGGTACGATACAGGTCCTCGTTCACACAAAACATCATCCACCCGTTGGTTGGGACGGGTGGCTAACGTCCGTCAAACCGGTCGGGGTTTCTTGGGAAGAAAGCCGAGCCGCCTCGGAAGGGCGACGTCCGAGGGCCGCCGTCTGCCTGACGGGTCGTGTGAACAGTTGCATTTGAATACACGTAAGAAACCTAGACGTCGCTTAACCGACGGTGAGCCTGTCGGAAAGAAAACGGGTCGTGTGAATCGGCCTTAAGACCTTGAAGTGGTGTAATAGTAATAACACGAAGGACCTGTCAATTCATCGTTTCCTTTTTCCTCCCGGCCTGCGGTCATATATATATATATATATATATATATATATATATATATATATATATATATATATATATATATATATATATATATATATATATACACACACACATATATATATATATATATATATATATATATATATATATATATATATATATATATATATATATATATATATGTGTGTGTGTGTGTGTGTGTGTGGTTAAAAATCACAGGGACAATGAATTTGAAAACAGCATTAAGTCCTCACTAGTCTCATGGTACCTCTTTAGGGGACTGACTTATTGAGCCTTTATTCTATATGTTATCAAAGTTTTTTTTTTATATATATATATATGAAACTGGACTCTATGATGTTTTCTTTCCAATAAGTTTTTTGAATGAACAAATTTCTTCGTACATAACCAATTAATAGTGTGGTTTTTTGTATCTCTGACATGGACAAAGATTGCATATCTGACAATTTTCTTATGTTGTTCAATTCTTTCTTTACCTGTTTGACTAATATAGAATTTTTCACATGAATTATATTTGATACGATATATACATTCCTTGGTACTGTCAAGACAATTTTATTATTATTATTATTATTATTATTATTATTATAATTATTTTTATCATCATTTTTAGTATTATTATTATTATTATTATTATTATTATCATTTTTAGTATTATTATTATTATTATTATTATTATTATTACTTGCCAAGCTACAACCCTAGTTGGAAAAGCAAGATGCTATAAGCTCAAGGGCTCCAACAGGGAAAAATAGCCCAGTGAGGAAAGTAAATAAGAAAATAGATAAACTGAGAAAAAATTAACAATAAATTATTTTAAAAACAGTAACAACATCAAAACAGATGTCATATATAATATATAAAAAGACTTATGTCAGCCTGTTCAACATCAAAAAAAAAAAAAAAACATTTGCTGCAAGTTTGAACTTTTGAAATTCTACTGATTCAACTATTAGGGCTGTTTTCAATGTATTGGTATTCTTAAATGCTACATTAACGTTTAAATGATTTAACAATTGTGGAATTTCTTTAAAAGAATGAATATATGGCAGTACAAAGGTCTATTTTGCTGTTCTTAGTGCATAATCTAATACGATTTTAAGTACTAATCTCCTTTATTTCTTCATCATTATATTCAGGGCTGCAAACTCGTAAATACAGAATTGAATACAGATTTATTAATTTTGTTACTTGGATTTAAGCAGTACAGGATACGCGGAGATATTAATAGTTGGCTTTCTATATACACTAAACTTGACTCTATCGTTACACATGTGTGTGCATACGACAGTCTATAAATGGTAAGTTGCACAAGTATTCTCCAGCTCCTTAGTAAAATCTATTGACGGTACCAAGGTACTCTCTCTCTCTCTCTCTCTCTCTCTCTCTCTCTCTCTCTCTCTCTCTCTCTCTCTCTCTCTCTCTCTCTCTCTCTACATATATATATATATATATATATATATATATATATATATATATATATATATACATATATATACATGTATATATATATGTATACACACACACATATATATATACATACATGTATATATATATATATATATGTACATATATATGTATATATATATACACACACACACACATATATATATATATATATATATATATATATATATATATATATATATATATATATAGATACATGTATATATATGTACATATATATATATGGATATATATATACATATATATACATGTATATATATGTACATACATATATATATATATATATATATATGTACAGTATATATATATATATATATATATATATATATATATATATATATATATATATAAAGAGAGAGAGAGAGAGAGAGAGAGAGAGAGAGAGAGAGAGAGAGAGAGAGAGAGAGAGAGAGAGAGAGAGAGAGAGAGAAAATAGCTTGGTACCGTCAATAGATTTTACTAAGGAGCTGGAGAATACTTGTGTAACTTACCATTTCTAGACTGTCGTATGCACACACAGGTGTAACGTTAGATTAAAGTTATAGAAAGCCAACTATTAATATCTCCGCGTGTCCTTCACTACTTAAATCAAATAACAAAATAAATAAATCTGTATTCAATTCTGAATTTACGAGTTTCCAGCCCTGAATAAAATGATGAAGAAATTCTATTTCCTGGCCACATACGTTAATATAACGAAACACTTTCACATTATTAGGTATGATGATATTCAAGATTCTGTTTTCAAGAAATTCCATATATACGGGTAAATTCCTAAGTACTGGAGATGAGGGGTTTACCATAGCCATACCAAAAGTTTGTGCATAAAATTTCCCATTGAATTTAAATTTGCAATCTTTTATACAATAATTAATTCTATTAGGATCTTAAAAGTTTTAAAGGCCACTCATGAATGGCAGAGGTAAGGGGCAGTGACATTGCCCTAGCAGGTAGGACAATGCGATAGAGACTGACATATGATTAGTGCCCAAGCCTCCTCTCCACCCAGGCTAGGACTAAGGAGGGCTAGGCAATGGTTTATAGGCTCCCCCAACGCCCCCCCCCCCATCCTTAGCTCACATGGATGGTGAAGTTGCAGACACTACTAGAAACTATCGAGCTTGAGCGGGACTCGAACCCCGGTCCGGCGATCACCAGGCAGGAACGTTACCAATGTTAAGTTCAATTCCTATTATCTAAGGTTTCATATAGAAATTCCAACACGTTATCGATAGGTACTTTAGTGAATACGTCAAAACTGACATGCCAAAAAGTGCAGTTATTCTATACATTTTTGATTTTGCTGAACTGGTTTAAAGGCCGCTCACGAATGGCAGGGGAAAGGGACAGTGACATTGCCCTATCGAGTAGGACAGTGCCCTAGAGACTGGCCATATATACATATCATCAGAACCCAAGCCCCCTCCACCCAAGCTAGTACCAAGGAGGGACAGGCAATGGCTGCTGATGACTCGGCAGATAGACATAAAGACTCCCCCAAACACTCCCAATCCTTAGCTCACAAGGATGGTGAGATTGCAGCGACCAAAGAAACTAACGAGTTTTAGCGGGACTCGAACCCCAATCAGGGACGTTACCACATCGGCCACCACAATCCTACGTTGTTTTTTTTTTACATTTGGCCCTGAGATGGTGCCAACTAAAGAGTTGAGGATATTTCACCCCCAAAGGACGTACCGGTACGTTCTTGCAAAACACTGTTAATTACATATTTTTACATAATTTTGATAATTTTATGAGAAACTTCAGGCATTTTCCAAAAGAATGAGACCAACCTGACCTCTCTAGGACATAAATTAAGCCTGTTAGAGCAATTTAAAAAAATTATATAGCAAAATGTGCTCGAAATTTAACCTTATGGTGGGGGTAAAAGGGTTAATGAGACACTTTGGTAATTTATATACTGCTTAACCTATAGGATTAATCAATGGCCTAGCGGGATAATTGGGCTTATTGGTTTTAATAGTCCCGTAGGTAGTAGGTAGTAGGTTGGCCATAGCACCAGCCACCCGTTGTGATACTACCGCTAGAGAGTTATGTGGTCCTTTGACTGGCCAGACTGTACTAAATTGGATCCTTCTCTCTAGTTGCGGTTCATTTTTCCTTTGTCTATACATACACCGAATAGTCTGGCCTATTCTTTACATATTCTCGTCTGTCCTCATACACCTGACAACACTGAGATTACCAAATAATTCTTCCTCGCTCAAGGGGTTAACTATTGCAATGTTATTGTTCAGTGGCTA
>NC_090727.1:151450870-151453370 GCF_036898095.1 Palaemon carinicauda | reverse complement strand
GAAGCTCCTCTGCGATAGTGTGAGCTTTTTTCTTCTTTGCACACAAAAGGGTAACTTCATAAGATGCTTGCAACAAAGGTTTCTCAACTGGCACAAAACCTAGCTTTGACAGGGTACCACTACGATCAAATCGTTCCCGCTTGATCTTCAAGCTGTTTAAGTCATGCCCAGCATCTGTGCCTCCATGCCGATTGTTGAAGTGTTCACTGATTCTTGATGGTTGGAGATTTGCATTTGCAAAGACTGCTGCAGAGGATGCACTGTGGTCGTTGAGTTCCATTTGCCTCAGTCATACAGGTAAAACCATAACGAATGTAGTCGTCATTCAACTTGCGTTTCTTAGACATAGTTACTAGATCTTGATCACACCGATACTACCTGGAAAGCTGCAGGGCTGGATGTTATAACCGTTACATGTTACAATCGATATAAAATAACGTATCACCACCAACACAATACACAGTCACCCAGGGATGGCTGGAAGTGTATGTTATTGTGGGAGGGTAAAGCATTTTTTTTTTTTACTAAGACCATTTTTTACCAACTCAGGACAGTTTGACCTTCTCAGGACATTTTTTTTTACCAACTCAAGGGATTGTTTTGATCAACTCAGGCCATTGTTTGACCAGTCCAGGTCATTTATTACCAAAGAATTTTTTACCAGTTCAAGCCATATTTTGACCAACCCAAGCCATGCTTTGACCAACACATACCAGTTTTTAACCAAGTCAGACCATTTTTTGATCAACTCATCCCCAACCCCTCACCCTGGTCGAGCCATCCCTAAGTCCACTATATTCCTCCTCCTGCACATAACAGTACCTTAAAAATTATATATCTTTTATCAATTATACATCTATTCTTGAGAATATTAGAGTTATACCACACTAAAAAAACATATTGTGACAAATAAAATGATAATCCAAAAATTACATTTCACAAATAAAAAATGACACACTCACCAGTAATTCACCTCAATACTATCAACAACTCAAACACAAACAAAATGCAGACCCAATTCACACTGTTCACATTGACTCAACTACACACAGCACAGTGCACATGCAGCATGTTTCAGAGTCCAGGAACAACGCGAACACGAACCATACGAGACATCAAGAAAACGTATATGAAACCATAAAAACCTAAGAAAATTGTTTACAGCACCAACTTAAAAAAAAAACTAATTTAGAAGCTTTCTCATGGTAAATATACAGTAGCTACCATTGCACTGGCTATCATGTCTCGTACCCCCAGGCTTAAGGTTTCGTACCCCTTGGGGGTACAGGTACCCCAGGTTAAGAACCACTGCTTTAGATGTATCCATACATAATATATCATGGAAAATAAATGCTTTCTTAATAGATTTTTACAGCATAAATTGTATTTTTTGTACAGAATTTAATAGCATAGTATTAATACTCTTCATCATCTAGTACTTTTTTAAACAAAAGTTTGCTATTTCGAATGTCACTTAAATTTTAAGTTCAAATTCTCTACAATCTCCCTCGTCTTTTATACATTCAGTTGTTATGATAGCTCAATTTATTATTGAAGTATTCAGCCAGTTTTATGTTTTTCGAACAAATCTACTTTAGTGAATGAGCCAGGTCTCGTTCATCAAATAAGCTAATGGTAATCGGTAAAGAAGATTGCCTACGGCAATGCTCTAAGTAACCCTCATATCTCGCTCTCTTTCCACAGTAATATTGTCCCTTGGGATTTTTACTTTTTTTTCTTTTGTTTCGTCAGTAAAACACAAATAATTAATAAATTTATGTATAGTGCCAGAGAGACAGTGAAATTATCGTACAAAACCGTACCATAATAGACTTGCTATCGTACATCGTACAAAAGGGTCAAATTATCGTACGTGTACGATATATATCGTACATATGGCAACACTGGGAGCAAATCTTGATGGTATGATGTTGCCCAGGGTCAGAGCAGAAGATATTAGCCTATACAGTGCCACAGCATTCCTTAAGGACCACTGATTAATTGAATTCTTCTTCTTCCATTATCTTCTTTTTTATTCTTTTTCAAAAGGAGGATTTGTCTTGCTTTTTGTTATATAATATAATATAAACAGCTAAAGTGCGAACAGAACAGCAACGGTACGCTTTCTCCCTTTACAAAAATTGTCTGTAAAAAAACCGGCAAACGGCGGTAAAACAGATTTTCTGGCCTTTTGCCCTTATCTCTCTCTCTCTCTCTCTCTCTCTCTCTCTCTCTCTCCTCCTCTCTCTCTCCTCTCTCCCTCTCCTCTCTCTCTCTCTCTCTCTCTCTCCTCTTCAATAGTCGTTTATGTAAACAGCACGAAACCTTTTCGTAAACAATCTCTACGAGGGATTTCATGTTTGGCATTAACGCTGCGCTTACTCTTTTATTCTTAATATTAAAAGGAGAGAAATTCACGCTAAATATATTCTTCCTATCAACAAAATTATAAACTAATGCACAAACTAGAAATATATCTTTGAAAGTTATATTTGGAAAT
>NC_090727.1:151447604-151450370 GCF_036898095.1 Palaemon carinicauda | reverse complement strand
GTAATCGGTAAAGAAAGATTGCCTACGGCAATGCTCTAAGTAACCCTCATATCTCGCTCTCTTTCCACAGTAATATTGTCCCTTGGGATTTTTACTTTTTTTTCTTTTGTTTCGTCAGTAAAACACAAATAATTAATAAATTTATGTATAGTGCCAGAGAGACAGTGAAATTATCGTACAAAACCGTACCATAATAGACTTGCTATCGTACATCGTACAAAAGGGTCAAATTATCGTACGTGTACGATATATATCGTACATATGGCAACACTGGGAGCAAATCTTGATGGTATGATGTTGCCCAGGGTCAGAGCAGAAGATATTAGCCTATACAGTGCCACAGCATTCCTTAAGGACCACTGATTAATTGAATTCTTCTTCTTCCATTATCTTCTTTTTTATTCTTTTTCAAAAGGAGGATTTGTCTTGCTTTTTGTTATATAATATAATATAAACAGCTAAAGTGCGAACAGAACAGCAACGGTACGCTTTCTCCCTTTACAAAAATTGTCTGTAAAAAACCGGCAAACGGCGTAAACAGATTTTCTGGCCTTTTGCCCTTATCTCTCTCTCTCTCTCTCTCTCTCTCTCTCTCTCTCTCTCTCTTCAATAGTCGTTTATGTAAACAGCACGAAACCTTTTCGTAAACAATCTCTACGAGGGATTTCATGTTTGGCATTAACGCTGCGCTTACTCTTTTATTCTTAATATTAAAAGGAGAGAAATTCACGCTAAATATATTCTTCCTATCAACAAAATTATAAACTAATGCACAAACTAGA
This sequence comes from Palaemon carinicauda, assembly GCF_036898095.1. Lineage (NCBI taxonomy): Eukaryota > Metazoa > Arthropoda > Malacostraca > Decapoda > Palaemonidae > Palaemon > Palaemon carinicauda. The sequence continues at coordinate 151,449,588 of NC_090727.1, read as the reverse complement.
AATATATCTTTGAAAGTTATATTTGGAAATAAATCACGTCGTTGAAGTTAAAATTATATAAATCTTAGTAGACGGGATATTTATATTAAGTTATATTATTGCAGAAGCATAACTCTTTTATTCTTGATATTAAAAGGAGAGAAATTCACACTAAATATATTCTTCATATCAACAAAATTATAAGCTAATGCACAAACTAGAAATATATCTTTGAAAGTTATATTTAGAAATAAATCACGTCTTTGAAGCTAAAATAGAATAAATCTTGGTAGACGGGACATGAGTTAAATTTTTGCAGAAGCATAATAAGGTATTCTGTAGAAAATACTCTGCTATACTGTGGCAGTGAAAGTTATAGCTTTTACCTTGGTACTTGGCATGCAGGGAACATATGCAGCGCTCCCTGATATGAAATAGTAGCAATTCTTATGCTTTGCATTATACATTTTTTATCAATAATCTTTAGATTTATGGCCATACACACATATGTGTCCCTATGTATATATATATATATATATATATGCAGTATATATATGTATATATATATACATAGATGTATATGTATATATATGTATATGTATATATATATATATATATATAAATATTATACGGTGTGCATGTGTCTACTGTAGGCTATATATATATATATATATGTATATATATATATATATATAGCTTACAGTAGACACATACACACGCTATATATACAGTATACATACACACACACAGACACACACACATATATATATATATATATATGTGTGTGTGTGTGTGTGTGTATGCATATATATATATATATATATGTGCATGTGTGTGTGTGTGCGTGTGTGTGTGTGTTATGTAAGTGTCCCACTCTCTCTTCTTGCCACACTGTCACTGGAGCATCATCAGACGTCCTTCTACCTTCAAAAGAACCTCTGCTATGGTCTAGTTGCCTTTAATGAATAACATATTTACATTGTGGGACGACATACAAGTCAATTCGGATGAATTTTTAACGAGCCTCATTTGCTCATTTATTATTATTATTATTATTATTATTATTATTATTATTATTACTTGCTAGGCTACAACCCTAGTTGGAAAAGCAGAATGCTCAGTGAGGAAAGGAAATAAGGGAAAATAAACTATTTTAAGAAGTGTAAAAACAATAAAATAAGTATTTCCTATATAAACTGTAAAAACTTTTAACAAAACAAGAGAAAGAGAAATCAGATAGAATAGAGTGACTGAGTGTACCCTCAAGCAAGAGAACTCTAACCCAAGACAGTGGAAGACCATGGTACAGAGGCTATGGCACTACCCAAGACTATGGAACGATGGTTTGATTTTGGAGGGTCCTTCTCCTTAGAAGAGCTGCTTACCATAGCTGAAGAGTCTCTTCTACACTTACCAAGAGGAAAGTAGCTACTGAACAGTTACAGTGCAGTAGTTAACCCCTTGAGCGAAGAAGAATTGATTAGTAATCTCAGTGTTGTCAGGTGTATGAGGACAGAGGAGAATCTGTAAAGAATAGGCCAGGCTGTTCGACGTATGTGTAGCCAAAGAGAAAGAACCGTAACCCGAGAGAAGGATCCAATGTAGTAGTGTCTGGCCAGTCAAAGGACCCCACAAATATCTAGCGGTAGTATTTCAAGTATAAAAGGATTATTGTAATTAGAAATAAATTTCTTCATTACTTATATCAATTTTTAATGTTACTACGATAGGTCTTTATAAAGGTTTATACTGATATTTATCTTGGAGTAGTGAGAAGTTTTAGAACGGTAAAAAATTTGTTACGCAAAATTTCAAAGTTGTAACTTATTCGCCTCCAGTATGACAAATCCAAGATATAGAAGAATCCATAAAGGAAAGATATATATATATATATATACACACACACACACACATATATATATATATATATATACTGTGTAATTTATATCTATTTTTTTCTGTCACTCAGAGCCAAACGTATGACTAACGGTCTCTCCCCCGTCCC
>NC_090727.1:151405104-151442604 GCF_036898095.1 Palaemon carinicauda | reverse complement strand
TGTGTGTGTTCAAAATAAGGAACAGTAGGGTATAAGACATACGCGGGTGATGATATACAGTATACATTCACACACACACACACACACACACACACATATATATATATATATGTGTGTGTGTGTGTGTGTGTGTGTGTATAAAATAGGGAACAGTAAGGTATAAGACATGCGCGGGTGATATATACTTACACACACACACACACACACACACATATATATATATATATATATATAGTGTGTGTGTGTGTGCGTGTGTTTAAAATAGGGAACAGTAGGGTGTTAGACATGCGTGGGTGGAATTCGTATACTGTAGCCTACGTACAGGAAAGGGTTTCAGCTCTACTGGACAGCCTTATAACTCACTGCGTAGATGCCGTAGGCTTTAAATGACAGGTGTTGAATCCAAGGAGGCTAGGTCAAACCATGCAATGAAATCAAGAAGTTTCATGTCTAGGAATCTCGTTTACATAAAAGGGTGTGAGAAATTTCTTCATTTGAATTATCCACCCATCCAGGGAAAGAAGCTGAAAAGTAAAGATATATTTCAAGGGAAAATAATATTGATCAGAGCCATTTTATGTACTGAAATATAGGTCTACTATAGCGTAGCGTCTTTTATGAATTAATGTGAGTCGTGTGTGTATTGCAAACGCTGTGCAGACTAAGACAACAGGGAAGGATGTTATTATTTTAGTATTATTACTAGCAAAGCCACAACCCTAGTTTGAAAAACAGGATGTTATAAGCCCAGGGGCTTCAACGTGAAAAAATAGTCCAGTGGGGAAAGGAAATAAACTACAAGAGAAGTTATGTACAATTAAAATAACATTTTGAAAACAGTAACATTAAAATAGACCTTTCAAAAATATACTATAAAAAAAGTCATGTTAGTCTGGTTAACATATAAACATTCCCTGCAAGGTTGAACTGTTGATACCTATTATTAGGACACTCAATAAACACACTTTATTTTTTTATAGCAAATAAGTTTGTTTTTAACACATTTGTACTACTGATCTAGTTTCAATAGATTTGCCCAACATACAGTCACGAATTTTAAACGTAGGTATTTTCTATTTGTTCATTGTTATGCTCCAAGTCAACTTTTACCGATTTCCGGTAAAGTAGAAAAAAAATAGAAATAAAAAATAAACATTACTCCGGGATATACGTAAGCTGTTCAAGTACTGAGACCATTAAACCTGTTACCTGACAGAACAATAATTATATATCTATTTACCGTAGGCGTACAATAATTGTTTCGGTTACTGGTACGAACTGCTTAAATCCGTTGGAAATTGTGATACAACATTATCTACTCGTTCCCTGCGACATCTGTTGGTATGTCAATGATTTTGAATAGAAATGGAATTTGTAACCGTCATTTGTATAGCAATCCCGGTTCACAGGAGTCCACAGAACAAGAGCAACAAGTAAAGAAGCTGATTTTCACCTGGATAGCATAAATAGATGACAGAGAAGCTAATTCCCAACGTGTAAATTATGGGAGCAAAGAAAAACGGACATGAGGCGTCCTTTAAATGTTATGAGTTAAACTTGATATTCTTTGGGGTAAGGAATATTTCATGCATCAATGTCAATTTTCGAGGAAGTACAAATTACCATTAATAGAATATCGTCCTTGGCTAGTTCATTGAATACACCGGCGGTTTTTTAATAACCAAATTGTGTTGCTAAAATGTTAACCGTTACGGTGCACGAAAGTATAATTAATCATTAAACTAGCCGTTTAAAGTTATCACGGTTGTCCAAATGTCAAGGTCAAATCTTTAATGGAAACTGAACATACAAGATTAAAGAAAAAAAAATTACCCAGAAATACATGTTAATGGAAACGCGTGGTAGGTTCAAATGGTACTATACATACGCACATAATATGCAATTTTAACTATTTATACACTATTTAAATTACAGTATTTTTCTGACTTGGGTTAGCAAAGAAATGGCGCTTTGATGTTCACATTTCTTTTTTTCAAATTTGCAAGTATCAATTGAAAAGGATAATCTCAGTCATTCACTTGGTACTTTAACAAGTGTTGCGTAAAATGACGCCACCGTGAGTGGCTTATGACGTAGTGGTTTGCTCCAAAGTTTAAAAGAGCAAAAATCTACTGCGCATTCTCTTATTTGTTAACCAACCTGTGTCATCTCACGAGATTTCCATACAGCATCACTTTCATTAGCCTTGCTTTGGCAATATATGACCACGGAGGTATCCTATTGTAAGCATTTAAATGGAGTACAGTACATTGATGATTCATGATGATGACGGCATGTGCTGTGTAACGCCGCCTAATCTTGGGAAAGTATCGTTTGGAAGTTTTTCATCTAATTGTTCGCTTTATTCTGTTTATATAGTAAGATGAAACGTCTTTTATCTTAATGAATATAAGATTCATGCTATAACAATACAAATTAAAGTTACGTAAAACCTATGATGGGGCCATATATATTTCTAGAAAATACCTGACACGGTAACTATGAAAGGCGATTTCAAAGTTAAATAGCCCGGCTTTGCGATTCCAACTAAATGGTTTTTTAAAGATTATTCTGAAAAATAAAGTAATACTATATTATTACGGTTATAAATATATATGAATGCCCAAATATAATAAGATAATATTTTATTTTCGACAAAAGAAGGCAAAATACTGTAAATAACAATTCTCGTGATCGCACCATATTTGGGAAATACTCTGCGACTGCTGCTGGTATAGTTAACCCTCGCATTTTGTTGAATATTTCATGTGTTACTAAACTTAATGTCAAAATGTGCTTACGAAGGAATGCCTTAGCCATAGGAGCAACCACTGGCTTGTGAAAATCATCACATTACCTGATAAATTATCCGGAATAAGAGATTAGTAGTAAGTAGGCAGGAGTGACGCATTCCTTGACTGACAATCGGCCAGCCAGGGATATTCATTCATCTCTATCTGAGTTTTCACTCTGAATTTGTCACTGATTGGCAGTTTGCTGGCTTCCGAGTTACATTTTATTATGGTATACCGATGTTGTCACTCGTTAGAAGCCTTGTATATGTTCGTTTTGCCATGCTTCGTATATGTCGGCTTCTGTGACGATTTTTAGTCATGTGTTACGTCATAAATCTGTGGGTGTTTCTGACAGGAGAGACTTATTTTGGTACGTATAGGCCTATTTACATACCGGACTTGTGCTTCTTTGTATAATTGTGTTATATATTTAAAAGAAATCTATCATGCATGATGATTATTGGGTTTTATTCATGCCTGTAGACAGAACGGCCCCTTTGAAGCCGCTTCCTACTATATCCTAGACTCGGTCTATCCTAAGCCTGTATTTATCTAGGCCTACGTCACCGTTCATGTTGTTTTTGTGTTGGGCTTTTCAGTTGTGTAAATATACATGCCATTGTCGAGTGAATTATATTTGAAGTAGGGTGGAAACCCGGTGTGGATCAGGTGACCTAATTTTCGTCAGGTTGAACACATGATCACTGAACAGCTACAGGTTCAAATGATTATATCTAGACAGTTTATGTTGAGGTTAAATGCCCTGTTTTGGATTAATTTTTTTAACTTTTATTGTATTAGACCTGATATGGCGGTGTGTATTTCGCAATAGATATCTTGTTCTTAATACTATTAATTTATGCATCAATACTATCATAAATATCAGTTGTTTTGGAAGAGTGGTATAGCTTATGCCTATATATTAGATATACTAATAGTTTTATATCAGTATGTCAAGAATAACATCAGTCAATATTCATGTCGAACTTCACTTTTATACATTCAAGTCCAGAAGTTAGCCAGATATGCACAAATCCTAGCCTATATACTTATGAATTTTTTAAGCATAGGCCTATATGATGTTAGTCCTATTCTGTTTGATGTTGAATTTTTTAGGCCTGTAATTTTAATGTTGAGTGATTTTTCTTACACTGAGCCGCCTCCCAAAATTGTTTTATCAATTTCTTACTATGTTTATAAATGACGTTTACTAGTTCATGCATTGTATTCAACTTCGGTCGTAGAATTTGCACTATGACTATATTTAAACGAGACTAACATCACCATCAGCAACTAAACCTTGAGTTATCGTAACCAAGATGAACATTTATATCAGAACAATTCTCTTACATAAGTTAGTCCACCGTTCTATTTCTAAATGACACGTTATTAGATATTAACATATTGCAGTCGATACCTGGGACGTGATCCGAATCGTGTACTATACTTGATATGGTTGCCAGTACAATTACCTCTATTACCATCGTACCATAACTCTATCACTATTATTATTATTATTATTATCATTACTATCCAAGCTACAACCCTAGTTGGAAAAGCAAGATGCTATAAGCCCAGGGGCTCCAACAGGGAAAAATAGCCCAGTGAGGAAAGGAAATAAGGAAATAAATAAATGAAGAGAACAAATTAACAATAAATCATTCTAAAATAAGTAACAACGTCAAAACAGACATGTCATATATAAACTATTAACAACATCAAAAACAAATATGTCATAAATAAACTATAAAAAGACTCGTGTCCGAATAGCTTTTTAGAGTCGTGTACATTTGAAATCACGACACGTCTAACCTGCTAGTTTTCTGAAATACTGTAACATAACTGTTAACTTACGTAATGACTGTCATCGTTGTCGCAATACTGTCATAGTTGTATTCGTTTCCAGTACCTTCTACAGAAATATTTTGTTTATAGTTTTATTGAAAAATATTGTAATGAAGTACGCTGCTCACGTAAACAGTACTTATAAAAGTTGTAATGGAACCAGAACCGCTGATATATACTATTACGGTACGTGTAATAAATGTAATTTTATATAATTTAACTGAACTTCGTGCGACACTTATTCCTCTGGTTGTGATGTTTTTTATTTTTTGTTTTTCTCCTTTTGTATCACTTGATATAGAGTCGTAGCATTATAGCCAACATTAAATGAAGGTGCAATACAAGAATATACCCTAGTTTCCCTTGTGCAACATGATCAATATTTGTTCAAGAAATTGTGACTATTATTATGAATCTGTATTAGAAATTTTAAGAATGTTTTCATTTAAAGTAAATGCTTTTAGGCAATCTTAAAACTATTTGGATAATAAAATTTAGGGCTAGAAGGAAGAAAATTGTCTAAAGAATATAATTTTTGTTGTTATTTCTAGGATTCTTAGAACGTTGGTGTTTACATGATATCGTTTTGATGGTTATTGCTGAAATACTGTTTTCCTGCATCTATTTATTGATTTCATTAACTGAAAGCTTTTTTGCTAGTTATATTTCTTCATAGATGAATTAGGTTACTAAGTAAAAGGGAATTTAGAAAAGATTTTTAATATTCTGATATAGTTTTATGGGCTTTGACATTAGCTACAGCAGCTCTTATATGTCAAGGATCATTTGTGATGGGCACAACATGCTCACATTGATATACCTGGACAATTAGTGTACAGTATAGAGTAATCTCAATATAAAATAGTAGATATTGTTGTGACAGATTTTCATCTGATAGATTATTAAATTGTTTTGTATCATAACCTTACATCGACTTCATTGATCAACAGTAGCTTTCAGCTAGTACTGTAACATATACCTCTTGACCATAGGAATGGCCTTAGCTGTGAGCTTCACCGTAACCTCGCTTTGATTATTGGTTTTCGTCAAGAATACCGCAAAGAATTTTTGTCAATTTGTATATAAGAAAAGTTCTGAATAATTTAGTATTCTGTACAGCATTTGTTTTTTTATCTTGTACAAACTTTTTCGTTGTGTTTTCCATTTACAAAGCGATTTCGCTGCATGTAGTGTTGCACATTCTCAAAGTGAGCTAAGGTTGACTGTGGAAGTCAGTTGTTTGTTATGCTTTATTTATTATCAATTTGCAATTTTGCTGAAAGCACCTTGTCTTTTCTATTTCCTCATATACAGTAGTTTTTTTTTATTTTTAATGTCATTCACTGACTCACACTGTACTGATTGTTTGGTAAGTCTTGCGTAATTGAATCAAGCATTAATGGAATCTGCAAGAAAGTTGCAAAACGGGTATTAATGAAATTGTTTAAATAATAAAATGTGATATGCAAGGTCATGGGATTCTTTGGTGGACTTTATACAGTACAGTCTGGTAGTGCAGTACACAAAATACAGTAAAGTAGTATGAAAAGGTACATAGCTCTTTCATGTAAATGCAACATACTATGGTTTATGAAGCTTATCACACAATCATTATGGTGACATTTAGTGTAAGCTCTCAAGTAGATAATTTACTATTCAGTTACTTTCACACAAAGGGATTTTGCTGAACATCGCATTTCTGACTTCCTAAGTACTAAGTGTAATCTTTATTGTTTTAGACTTCCAAATATTGTGACATTCCTGTTCTTGAAGTACATTCATAATATGAGTGTGTATTATTGCTCAAGTTATGAATTGCATTACTCTAGGTATGAACTGTAAGGGTAAGATTCATCAATAAATATGCTTCTTAAATGAATTGTAATCGTGAAACTTAATCAGCACTTTTAAGTAAGGAAAGCTAATCATTAAATATTTTGATAAAAGCTAGTTGAAGTGTGTTATGTCATAGTTGTTGTGATGAGTCTTGCTAGGTGGTATATGATGTCATTGATCCATTGATGAGTGTTGTTAGAATATTTTTCACAGATTATTATGTAATGTACTTCTTAACCAATTGTCAGTTAGTTTTTATTATTCCCCCCCCCCCCTCATTTTTCAGTAGTTTTGTCTTCAAGGAATTTGAGTGATAGATATAGTAAAAAGTGCAATGTTTTTCTTAGATGATTATTACCTACAAATACAGAAATGTTATGGTTGTATTAGTAATATAATAAGGTTTATGCTGACATGCAAAATACAGTGATAAAGTATTTGAGTATGACTTATAACTCGGGGAGCTGTGCCTTTATAATTTTACATTCTAGCATAATATCAGTCTAATGACCAGGGAATATACTATGTAGATCACCATTCAGACCTACAAAAAATAACAATCTGCTATAAACTAGTTGATGGCTTGTGGGTGCTGTTACTTTCTATTCAGGGATTGGTCATTTTGCTTAGAAGTTCCCTAAGCTTATTCCCTCATTTGTTAGACAGCTGCCATAATTATCTCAATATATCTTATTGAAGTCTCTTTGCTATTTCTGCTCCAGAAGAGATAGATCTGATGATCTATCCAAAAGTACTGTACTAAGATTTCCCTCTACGTACAGTACTGTACTAAAATTTCCGTCTACGTACAGACTGCTCCTATCGATCTCCTTTTGTCGTATGGGTAGCCCCCGTTGCCTTTGTTATAATTTGACATTCTTTTGTGAACATTCATATCTCTCTCTTGCTCTCGCTTTCTGTAAGTCAGTCGTTGTTAGGGTGAGGTCCATAATTGGTGGCTCAATTTTTTGGCTAATTGCATGAACGTTTCAGTACATGGTTTAAGATAGCAGACACCTGGCAGTGTGATCCAGGTACAATAAGGGAGACTGTATCCGTTAAGGCTGATCTCAGGACCATTCAACTCATACTCTTGCAGAGGGTGGGGATTGATCTACCTTTATTATGAGAAATATGTAAGTGGCTGTTTTCAAAATGACAGCCTCTATCAAAATTAGCATTGCGGCTTATGAGAATGTTTCAAAATCTGTGGGTAATGGGGTTTGGGTTGGGGTCTGCTCCTTTAATTCTTATTAGATGTACAGAGGACAGAAAAGAGTCTTCTTTTATTAACCTGATACATGGAAGATTTTGTATACAGTAGTGAATTGTTTATTGTTTTGCAACACACATGGGAAGTGATTGATAGGCCAAAACATTACGGGAATGTTTAGGGAGTGGATGTTGGTAAAGTCCCTAAGGAGACTCATTTACAATCTTGAGCTTAAGGAAGGTACAGCGATATCTCGTTGTTGTTGTAGATTGCCTGGCCCTTTTGCAATTATGCAGCTCACAATGTGATGCCTCAAGGGTAGGATTAATTCAACCAGTCAAAGTATATTATAATCCAGACGAGTTGGCTGTGGACAAGGTTCTTAGGATTGTAGAAGCCAAGGTATTGATAGGCAAGTTAGAATGAAATGAGGCAATTAAGTAGAAGTGGTAAAGAAAATGGGGGAAGTAGAAGTGGTAAAGAAAATGGGGGGAAGATATTTGTTATGTCAGTTAATGCTATGAATGATAATGGGAAATTTAGTAACAATGATTTCCACCACAGAAAATCTTTTGAATTGAGAAGTGCATGCACTAAGTTCCGAAGCTCCGAATGAAGTCACAGTTACATAAACTACATTATGTATGTAATAAATTATCTCTTATGTATAGTTTATACATAGGCAGTAAAGCATTTGTTTGGATAGAGGATGAAGTGAGTGAATAAGTTTTAGGAAATTATAAATCCAAAAATAAACAATATGTAGAATGGATATTCTAATTTTATTTAAAATCAAGGATATGGAAAATAACTCTTTTGCATAGTTTGCTTAAAATATTCCTTTTTTACATCCACGAATGAATGATGTTTTAGTATGAAAAGGGAATATAACTTGCTTTTCATGATGTTTGAGAATTGAACATACCACGGTCTCTACTATACATGTCACACTTAAAAAAATACAGTATATTGGAGAAATGTGTCCTATAGACTTATTTGTATTACTGTACAAGATATTGTAAATACATGTTAAAGCTAATTTTCAATTGGTAAATAAGAAAATGATGTTTGTAGCAAAAGAATTCCTTGAACAAATACCCAAATATTAAGATTTGATAAAGCTAAGGTAGGCTAGCCTTGACATAAATGGTTGATTGATTAATAGTAACTTCGCTGTCTTTACAACTGTCAGGATCACTTGTCTCCTATTGGAATTATACAGAGGATGTGATGTAGTTAGGTATATGAAATTTAGCATTTTTCTTTAAAGTAAGCTCTCTTGTTAGATTACGTGAGTTTGAATTAAAACGTATGTATGATCAGGTCTTTGGAATATAATTACTGGTAGGTAGTGTAGTTGATTGTGGAGTAGACTTCGGCACAATTTCCTTTAAAGTGGCGTCTTGTTTCAAGAAGCCATCCTAATTTCTTTTTGTTCTTACACAAATACTGTACAAGCCATCGTCTTTTATCATAGGAGAGTGATAAAATGGTGGAATGGGGATATCAGGCAATGGAGAATGCAGACATGCCCTCTCTCTCTTTGTCTTGGAACTGACAGTTATTTATTTAGAACTTGATAATTTTTCTTTTTCAATATTAATCTTACCCGATGATCATGTAGCTGCAACTCTGTTGCCCGACAGAAAAAACCTAAGGTCGGGATACGCCAGCGATCGCTATACAGGTGGGGGTGTACAACAACAGCGCCATCTGTCGAGTAGGTACTCAGGTACTTCTTGTCAACAAGAACCAATTTTTCCTCTGTCGTGCCACCGGCAAGACCTACTTGATACGCTGTTGTTTCTGGAGTTGATTTCACGCTTTTTGGTGATGTATTCTCTCTAGATATTAGCTTTCGCTGTACAGGAGTTATTATCATTACCTTATCAAGCTTTTTTGATTAGTTTTGGATTAATGAATTCCTTAAGAATGCACGTAGGCTAGAGAAGGATAGGATCAGGAGGAGTTCGTCTCGCTCTTTTGATTTTTCCTCTCCCCATGCCCCTCAACCTATTCCTTCCCCTGTAGTGGTGACTCCCGACCCTGCTACTAGTGCTCAACCCTCGATGGCGGACATGATGCGTGCCATTCAGGCTCTTGGTGACAGAGTGGAGTCATTAGCTAATGACCGCAATCAACTCTTGGCCGATGTCAAAGAGTTGAAAGAGAAAAGTGCAGTGGGAAGTGTAGTGAGTGCAAGTGCGGTGAAAAGTGTCAGTGTTAGTGTTACGCATGAGGGTGCATCTGTTCGTGCCAGTCGTCCTCCCAGTCCGGGACCTCTTGCAAGCTCCCAAGCCCAGGGGAGAAGCAATGTCGAAGGACCAAAGGGTTCGACAGGCCTTGATCAGCGTACAGATGTACCCTCAGTGGTTGCGGACGTATCTTGCAGAGATCGTCCCATCCACAAACAGACGAGTGAGCCCATTCATTCCTCGTCTGTGGAAGAAGTTTCTAGGCAGAAACGTTGGACCAAGGTCTCACGACCTCTCAAGCGCAAGGTCCCTTCCGAGCGAGTCCAACGGCCCAGGTGTAGCCACTGGGTCAGTTCGGACTCGCCGCAGTCTTCCGAAGACTGCACACCTCCCAAGAGAGGTAGAGTGGTTCCGCAGCAGGCAATCACTCCGTCTGTTGCCGCACCAACCACGGTAGACCCTAAGTGGTCTATGCTGCAGTCTATGCAGTCTCAGCTTGCTTCCTTCATGCAGGAGTATCGTGCTGAGAAGGTTGACACTGCACCTGTTAACCTACAACCTGCCACGGTTGTGCGCTCAGCAGATACTGCGGCTGCCTGCTCCCACACTCCGCCTGTGAGAGCTCCACCACCGATGCGCAGTCGACCCTGCCAGACGCATGTTGACGTTAGCCGACGTGCGGCACCCTCCGTTGACATGCGTGAGCTACCGCATCAGCAGTGGGAAGGTGCTGTCAAGCTGCCGTGTTTTGACGCAATGCGGCAGTCTCCGCAACCCACGGCAGTCCCCACCACGCACCATCACTGCGCTTTTGTTGTTGCCAGCTCTCAGACTGACCAGCAGCGGCATGATGTGGGATCCAGTGCAGCTACGCATGCACCCGTGCTGCCGGATTCAGCCGTTCAGCCTTCTTCTCCACCTTTGCCGCTTCCTCCTCAGCATTCGGATGAAGGAGTCTCTGATGACGACGAAGCTGCGCATTTGGACGATCCGCACTCCGACATAGAAGAACCCAAGACTACGCCTCCCTCCTTAGACTTTAGGAAAGTCCTTGCCCTGTTTAAGGAGTTGTATCCGGACCAGTTTGTGTCTGCAACCCCGCGCTCACCTCCCTCTGAGTTCGCTTTAGGCATGCAGTCAGCAGCTCCTGCCTTTACGAAACTCGTACTCGCGCGCTCATCCAAGAGAGCTTTAAGGGTACTGGGAGAGTGGTTGCAGTCCAAGAAGCAACTTGGGAAGACAGCCTTCATCTTTCCTCCGACCAAGCTTGCTTCCAAATCTAGCGTCTGGTATGCCACGGGAGAAGATCCCGGCTTGGGAGTTCCTGCCTCTGCCCAGGGCGACTTCTCAAGTCTGGTTGACTCTCCCCGCAGGCTGGCTATGAGACGCTCCAAGATTTGCTGGACCTTTTCGGACATGGACCATCTGTTGAAGGGAGTTTTTCGTGCTTTTGAGATCTTCAACTTCCTGGACTGGTGTTTGGGAGCGTTAAGCAGAAAGACCTCTCCTTCGGATAAGGACACTGCCATGCTCATCATGTCATGCATGGATAAAGCCATTCGGGATGGGTCTGGCGAGCTTGCGGCTTCGTACGTGTCTGGAGTTCTTAAGAAGCGAGATCACCTTTGCTCCTTCTTGTCTGCGGGGATCACTCCATGTCAGAAGTCGGAGTTGATGTTTGCTCCGCTTTCCAAGTGTCTCTTTCCGGAAGAGCTGATCAAGGGGATTGCCGCCTCGTTGATCCAGAAGGATACCCATGACCTGGTGGCTTCATCCGCACGTAAAGTCACAGCTTTACCTTCCGTGCCTAGACCTAGGATGGACACACCAGCGTCTAGGTTCATTCCGCCCTTTCGTGGCAGAACCTCCAGCAGAGGAGGTACCCGTGCCGACAGTCAACGTGGCAAAAAGAAGAAGGGTTCCAAGTCCTCAAAAGGCAGAGTCTGACTGCCAACCTCTCCAGACAGCAGTGGGAGCCAGGCTCAAGAACTACTGGCAGGCCTGGGAGAACAGGGGTGCAGACGCACAGTCTGTGAAGTTGCTAAGAGAGGGGTACAGGATTCCATTCTTGCGCAAGCCCCCTCTAGCAACTACTCCCATCGACCTCTCTCCCAGGTACAAAGAGGACGACAAGAGGCTAGCTTTACAGCAAGAGGTGTCTCTCTTGCTACAAAAGGGAGCGGTAGTCATAGTCCGGGACCATCAATCCCCGGGCTTCTACAACCGTCTCTTCTTAGTAGCGAAGAAGACAGGAGGGTGGAGACCGGTGCTGGACGTCAGTGCTCTCAATGCTTTTGTCACCAAGCAGACGTTCACCATGGAGACGACGAAGTCGGTGCTAGCATCGGTCAGGAAGGAAGACTGGATGGTCTCGTTGGACCTAAAGGACGCGTACTTTCACGTCCCCGTCCATCCAGACTCCCAACCTTTCCTAAGGTTCGTCTTTGGAAAGGTCGTTTACCAGTTCCAAGCCCTGTGCTTTGGCCTAAGCACGGCACCTCTAGTGTTTACCAAACTGATGAGGAATATTGCCAAATTCCTGCATTTGGCAGACATCAGAGCCTCCCTCTATTTGGACGACTGGCTTTTAAGAGCTCCGTCAAGTCGTCGCTGTCTGGAGAATCTCAAATGGACTATGGATCTGACCAAGGAATTGGGTCTCCTGGTCAATATAGAAAAGTCCCAACTCGTCCCATCCCAAACTATAGTCTATCTAGGTATGGAGATTCAGAGTCGAGCTTTTCGGGCTTTTCCGTCGGCCCCCAGAATCAGTCAAGCCCAAGAATGCATCCAGAGCATGCTGAAAAGGAACCGATGTTCAGTCAGACAGTGGATGAGTCTAACAGGGACGCTGTCATCCCTGGCCCAGTTCATCGCGTTAGGGAGACTCCACCTCCGACCCCTTCAGTTTCATCTAGCTGCTCACTGGAGAAAGGACATGACGCTAGAAGCGGTCTCAGTTCCTATATCCGAAGAGATGAAGTCTGCACTGACTTGGTGGAAGAACAGCATTCTTCTCAAGGAAGGTCTACCACTGGCTGTTCAGACCCCCGACCACCTTCTCTTCTCGGACGCATCGGACACGGGCTGGGGTGCGACACTGGACGGACGGGAATGCTCGGGCACGTGGAATCCGGATCAAAGAGCACTTCACATCAACTGCAAGGAGCTACTGGCAGTTCATCTGGCCTTGAGAAGCTTCAAGTCCCTCCTTCTAGGCAAGGTGGTGGAGGTGAACTCCGACAACACTACAGCCTTGGCGTACATCTCCAAGCAAGGAGGGACTCATTCGAGGAAGTTGTTCGAGATCGCAAGGGACCTCCTCACCTGGTCAAGAGTTCGAAAGATATCGCTTGTAACGAGGTTCATTCAAGGCGACATGAATGTCATGGCAGACCGCCTCAGCCGGAAGGGTCAGGTCATCCCCACAGAGTGGACCCTTCACAAGAATGTTTGCAGCAGACTATGGGCCCTGTGGGGTCAGCCCACCATAGATCTGTTCGCTACCTCGATGACCAAGAGGCTCCCAAATTATTGCTCTCCGATTCCGGACCCAGCAGCAGTTCACGTAGATGCCTTTCTTCTGGATTGGTCCCATCTAGACCTGTATGCGTTCCCCCCGTTCAAGATTGTCAACAAGGTACTGCAGAAGTTCGCCTCTCACGAAGGGACACGGTTGACGTTGGTTGCTCCCCTCTGGCCCGCGAGAGAATGGTTCACCGAGGTACTGCAATGGCTAGTAGACGTTCCCAGGACCCTTCCTCTAAGAGTGGACCTTCTGCGTCAGCCGCACGTAAAGAAGGTACACCCAAGCCTCCACGCTCTTCGTCTGACTGCCTTCAGACTATCGAAAGACTCTCAAGAGCTAGAGGCTTTTCGAAGGAGGCAGCCAGAGCGATTGCCAGAGCAAGGAGGACATCCACTCTCAAGGTCTACCAGTCAAAATGGGAAGTCTTCCGAAGCTGGTGCAAGGCGAATTCAGTTTCCTCAACCAGTACCTCTGTAACGCAGATAGCTGACTTCCTTTTACATCTAAGGAATGTAAGATCCCTATCAGCTCCTACGATCAAAGGTTACAGAAGCATGTTGGCAGCAGTCTTCCGACACAGAGGCTTAGATCTTTCCACCAACAAAGATCTACAGGACCTCCTTAAGTCTTTTGAGACCTCAAAGGAGCGTCGGTTAGCCACACCAGGTTGGAACTTAGACGTGGTTTTAAGGTTCCTGATGTCAGCAAGGTTCGAACCGCTTCAATCAGCCTCTTTTAAAGATCTCACTTTGAAGACTCTTTTCCTCGTTTGCTTAGCAACAGCTAAAAGAGTCCGTGAGATACACGCCTTCAGCAGGAACATAGGTTTTACATCTGAAACGGCTACATGTTCCTTACAGCTTGGTTTTTTAGCTAAAAACGAGCTCCCTTCTCGTCCTTGGCCCAAATCGTTCGAGATCCCAAGCCTGTCCAATTTGGTTGGAAACGAACAAGAGAGAGTACTATGCCCAGTAAGAGCTCTTAAGTACTATTTAAGACGTACAAAGCCATTACGAGGACAATCAGAAGCTTTATGGTGTTCTATTAAGAAACCTGCTTTACCGATGTCGAAGAACGCAGTTTCTTATTACATCAGGCTTTTGATTAGAGAAGCCCATTCTCATCTGAATGAGGAAGACCATGCTTTGCTGAAGGTAAGGACACATGAAGTTAGAGCTGTCGCTACTTCAGTGGCCTTCAAACAGAACCGTTCTCTGCAGAGTGTAATGGATGCAACCTATTGGAGAAGCAAGTCAGTGTTCGCATCATTTTACCTTAAAGATGTCCAGTCTCTTTACGAGAACTGCTACACCCTGGGACCATTCGTAGCAGCGAGTGCAGTAGTAGGTGAGGGCTCAACCACTACATTCCCATAATCCCATAACCTTTTTTAATCTTTCTCTTGAAATGCTTTTTATTGTTGTTTTTGGGTTGTCCGGAAGGCTAAGAAGCCTTTCGCATCCTGGTTGATTTGGCGGGTGGTCAAATTCTTTCTTGAGAAGCGCCTAGATTAGAGGTTGTGATGAGGTCCTTTAGTATGGGTTGCAGCCCTTCATACTTCAGCACCTAGGAGTCGCTCAGCATCCTAAGAGGATCGCTAGGCTCAGTAAGGAAGACGTACTTAAAAAGGCAGAGTAATGGTTCAAGTCGACTTCCTTACCAGGTACTTATTTATTTTATGTTTGTTATTTTGAATAACTGCTAAAATGAAATACGGGATACTTAGCTTCTAATGTTAACATGTATGCTGGTCTCCACCCACCCCCCTGGGTGTGAATCAGCTACATGATCATCGGGTAAGATTAATATTGAAAAATGTTATTTTCCTTAGTAAAATAAATTTTTGAATATACTTACCCGATGATCATGAATTTAAGGACCCTCCCTTCCTCCCCATAGAGACCCAGTGGACCGAGGAGAAAATTGGTTCTTGTTGACAAGAAGTACCTGAGTACCTACTCGACAGATGGCGCTGTTGTTGTACACCCTCACCTGTATAGCGATCGCTGGCGTATCCCGACCTTAGGTTTTTTCTGTCGGGCAACAGAGTTGCAGCTACATGATCATCGGGTAAGTATATTCAAAAATTTATTTTACTAAGGAAAATAACATTTTTCTTTTCCAACGTGGTTGTATGAGATTGTTTTTGTCATGTTGTTCGTGTGGACATGTACCATCGAAGAACTGCAGTACTTTCATGAGCGGATTGATGTTGATCTTCATTCAGTTTGCTGGTCTTGCAGAGGTCATGAATGCACAGAGGACTTCAGTCATATATGCACAGAGGACTCGCCGTGTATGAGGATGAAGTTTGGAAGAAGGAAGAAGCCAAAGAGGGACTGTTCTCTTTTGGTTGTCCTTGAAGGCAAAAAAGGACAGGCCTGCTTCTTCTTTCCCCTGGTTTCTCCTTTCTGACTTCACAAGTGGCTTTCTCTGGGAACCGCACGATCAAGATTGATGGCACCTTAACGCTCGTGGACAGATGAGTGTTGCCTAGTGAATCGATGGTACCTCCTCCTCTGGGTGAGCAAGTTTTATGACAGACTCTTGACATCCAGGGCTCCCTGTCGTAGAATAATCTTCAATATTTCCTGGCTTCGAGACGTTTAGCAGAAGTCATTCCTTCAGAGGGGTCTCTTCAGGAGTAGTTGGCTGTCATTCCTCCACCTGCTGATGGCACCATGGAAGAGGAACTTCCACATCCCACTCTAACTTCCCAGGAGGCATCTTCAAGGACAGCGGCTCATCACTCTTCTGCTTCCTGTGTGCGTTCTTCTCTTCAGAGTGCACTCCTTTGGTTGTTTGTCAACCTCCTTGCATATTTTCTGCAGAGGTTGATAGCACACCATCCAGCAAACGGTTCCCATCTCTTCGGTCTTCCAGATTTTCCAGTATGACTCCCTGATTTTCTTCCAGTGGTTTTCTTTCATGCTCCAGGTGCAGATAGCACTTTGGAGCATCGTCGCTCTTCTAGGAAGAAATTATTCTCGTTTTCCTTGTCACACCAGACACATTTGTCCAAACGTTTCCCCTGCTCACTGTCGGCATTTTTACCCCTCGCGGAGTTGCTCTTCAGTAGATTCTTTTAGCTCTCCCTGCAGGTCTCGCAAAAAGACGTCATCTTTTTTGGCGTCCCCTTATCAAGCTATGTGCTCCAGTTTGTTGTCCAGCCACGATTCAGTAAACACACTTCATTGATTTTCAAGGCCCTGCACTCCAGTCGGCGCTCTCCTTCACGCTCCAAACAAGTTTCTAACCCTGCCTCTCCTAATGAGGCAGTGTGTCTGTCTGCAGAAAGGTACGTGTGCCACCTGTTCTTGTAGAAACCTCACAATCCTTTGCCCGCACGAAGAATGTCGACCCTCTAACCCTTGGGATTTTGGGGCACAGTCTCATTCTAATCAGGACAATCCACTGTCTAGAATCACTACGGTCAAGCAAAAGAACAGAAGGAGAGATGTCTTTCATGGACAACTATAGGATATCTGATCGAGTATGATCAACCCACAGACAGTGTCCTCCTCTTCGTAGATAACGAATGAAAGGGACTCCTGTCTCTGGATGTTTTGAGACTGCGTCTTTTCTCCCCTGGCACCTTAAGGAAAGAAGACAGGACCGAAGACACAGGAGGAGGTGGTTCCACCAGTTGACCCCAGAAAACATCTGATTGTGAGGCTTTTGTCTTCTGTCTCTGCCTCGCAACCAATCCTAGAAGACATTCCATTTCCTTTATCAGATGCAAAGGCGTTAAAAGAGGATAATAATTCTGAGAACTCCAAAGGGATTACTCCTCTACTTGCAAGTCCTGAGACTCCAGGGATTGAAGGAGTGTCAGAATCTAGTTTTTACAAGGTGTTGAGGAAAATCTGTGGAGTTGATAGTTTAAGCGAGGCATTTGGATCTCCACCAAAGGACAAAAAGGCATGCATCCATCTTCTGTACTGCACCCTTTCCAATGCAAAACCTCTACTAGAAGCTTGAGGACCTGGTAGCAGGAGAAGAGAACTCATTCAAGTCTGGCAAGTCCTCAAGTCTCGCACTTATTCTGCTGCCTAAGCAGAATAGGTCATACAGAATCTTTGGGGGCACAACTACCGCCGCTTCTAATAGTACCCAGGGTTGCTGTCATCACCTTGAGCTGCTCTTCAGAGGCTTTAGTCAGTCCCAGTCTCCTCCTCCTTTCAGCCAGAAGCATCTTTGATGGAAGTGTACCAACCGTGTGTCACACAATTGTACATAATTCCTTTTGTATATAATATGCTTGTATCTTCGCTCTTCCCTCGCACTCAAACGAACATGAAATTTCATGTCTGCTGTTTTGCTCTGAACTTTGTCTGTCCCTCGAACATGCCATGTCCTGTTGCCTTGCCGTTTTGTATATAAAGAAGAGTGTTCCTTAATATAGAACTCAGTCGTTCCCAATCTGCCTTTGAGTTCACAACTCCTCACTCCGGCGCCGTCACATTGGTGACCCCGGAGTGACTCGCTCCTCCCGCCTCCCCATCCCCCCTACACCTCTCACCGTTACTATGACGCCGTCAACGCATACCTTCTGCAGCAGTACTCGCCGTCACCAGCCGCCCGTATAGCAACGCCTTTTCAGCTCTCTCAGCAACCGTTGGGGGACCAAAGGGCTTCGCTCACCCTCGGGAAAATGACCAGTATCACTCGCCTGCAACCTGCCGCAGACGGCTCTCCTTGTGATGGGAACCCACTTCATGACTTTCAAACCTCCATCAACGCCTCCACTCGTGACGAAGAGGACATCTATTCAACTTCAACCGAAGCTGACGTGAATGCCGTAGGACACGCCTATGAATGCCGTAGGACATACACGCCTATGAACGCCGTAGGCCTATGAATGCCGTAGGACACACGCCTATGAATGCCGTAGGACACACACGCCTATGAATGCCGTAGGACACACTCGCCTATGAATGCCGTAGGACACGCCTATGAATGCCGTAGGACACACACGCCTATGAATGCCGTAGGACACACTCGCCTACCCCGTGACGAGCCGGAGCGGCAACAGCCACCCATCATCCACCACTCGCTCGCACCCAAACCAACGACTTCTACAGCCACTCACTGTCGCTAATCGGCGCAGTGTTTACTTCTACCTCCCCAGATTCAGGGCACCTATTTAACATGTTCAGTATGTCATTTTTAGAGGGGGAGCCATGTACCAACCGTGTGTCACACAATTGTACATAATTCCTTTTGTATATAATATGCTTGTATCTTCGCTCTTCCCTCGCACTCAAACGAACATGAAAATTCATGTCTGCTGTTTTGCTCTGAACTTTGTCTGTCCCTCGAACATGCCATGTCCTGTTGCCTTGCCGTTTTGTATATAAAGAAGAGTGTTCCTTAATATAGAACTCAGTCGTTCCCAATCTGCCTTTGATTACACAACTCCTCTCTCGGCGCCGTCACAGAAGCCACAGCTAGGAACACCCTTCAGGCTGGCTCTTAGATTGATTACTGGTCTGGTACAGTCGGTTATCTCATAGATATGATTGAGAACTTAACCGACCTTACAAAGAAGCAATTGTTTAAGGATGTTATGTTAACAGGCGCTAGGGCGGTCGAGTACCTGGTTTATCAGGCTGCCAACCAGTGGGCAAATAGGTTGTTGAAGCGCTGCGAAGATGTGACTTTGAGGATGCACAACGGCAGCGGCTGTAGGGAGAAGCTGGACCTGTGGAATAGTCGGAAGACTCTGTTGCTGTTTCCACCCGAGGACATCATGTTCATGACGAAGGCTGGAGGAAGGAGACACATGACTCGTTGATGCAAAGGACTGTGACCTTTTGTGAACCCCAACTTTCTACCTCAAGGCAGCCCAAGTCATTGGTCCAGTCCATCCAACTGAGGTAGGGATAATGGCAGAGGAAAGCATCTGCAGTAGGATGGGCATTCCTCCCCATTACTGTACCACCAATAGAAGGATGCCTACAAAGGAATTGGAAGAGATTATGGTTCCAACAAGCAGAGGACTGGACAGTCCAGTTCCTATGCTCAGGATACCTTCGTTTACCATCTCTACCCCCTCTTTATTCTTCCTCCGGCGTTGACCTCATCTGATCGGTGGGGGTCGGCAGAACATCTTGCCCTTCAACAGGGAGTAGGAAAGGTATTGGAGAAGGATGCCTCGCAGTAGGTTAAGGATGGGTCGCCCCTTTTCTTCAGTTGACTCTGTCTTATGATAAAGACATCTGGAGACCAGTCATTGATCTTTCTGCTCTGAACATGTTCATCCGTCAGACCACGTTCAAAATGGAAGCTTCAGCTACAGGTGTCCAGGTGATAAGACTAGGGACTTCTTGATAATTATGAACCTCAAGGAGGCTGATATCCAGATACTGGTTAACCTGTCATCCTAGAAATATCCTTGAGTAGTAGTTGACGGGAAGGTTTTCATTTAAAGGTCCTTGGCTAAAGTCTGTCGACAACTCCACAGGTCTTCACAAGGGTATTCAAGCTTCTATCGTCCTGGGTCCATGCCAACAGAATCAGGTTGCTTTGCTACCGGGACAACTGGTTGATTCTTGCAGAATGAAGAGAAAGCTTCTGTCACCCTGGGTCTATGCCAGTGGAATCAAGTTGCTTTGCTACCTGGACGACTGGTTGATTCTTGCAGAATCAAGAGAAAGCTTCAGTCGTCCTGGGTCTATGCCAACAGAATCAGGTTGCTTTGCTACCTGGACGACTGGTTGATTCTTGCAGAATCAAGAGAAAGCTTCAGTCGTCCTGGGTCTATGCCAACAGAATCAGGTTGCTTTGCTACCGGGACAACTGGTTGATTCTTGCAGAATCAAGAGAAAGCTTCTGTCACCCTGGGTCTATGCCAATGGAATCAACTTGCTTTGCTACCTGGACGACTGGTTGATTCTTGCAGAATCAAGAGAAAGCTTCAGTCGTCCTGGGTCTATGCCAACAGAATCTGGTTGCTTTGCTACCTGGACGACTGGTTGGTTCGTTCAGAAGCGAGGGAAAGCTTCTATCTTCCTGGGTCTATGCCAATGGAATTGGGTTGCTTTGCTACCTGGACAACTGGTTGATTCTTGCAAAATCAAGAGAAAGCCAGCTTGTTCTTTGAGACAAATTTCTCAACTTTTCTCAAGATCTGGGATCTTGATATATTGAGAGAAGTTTGTTCTCATCCCCACTTGAAAACTGGTTTACTTGAGGATAGAATTAGATACCGTTCAAGGAAGAGTCTTTCCATCACAAGACAGGATATCACGTCTGTAAGAGGTAGCCCTCCCCTTCCTGCGTCAGTTAGTTCTGTAAGCTAATTATTGGCAGAGACTCCTTGGCAATCTGATGTCTCTGGGATGATTAGTTCTTGGAGACTGACTTTGCTTGCGGTCTCTTTACTAGCAGCAGAAGACATCGTGGTCTCAACATCTGGATGATCCTCTAGCTTTAGTGGCTATCAAGAGTGATACCCAGGAAGGATCTCGACTGGTGGCTATAGGAGTCAAATCTTGAAAGGGAAGTCATAGCTCGGTTTCTCCTCCGTGAGTTTCCTGTTTACAGATGTGTCCAAAGAAGGATGGGGAGCTCACCTAGGTCATCATATGATATCAGGTACATGGTTGGAATAAGACCAACAAGTTCACATCAACATTTTAAAGTTGAAAGCATCCTGGTTGGTTCTTCAAGAATTTTGTTCTCTTCTCAAAGGAGACGGTGGGGTTTTGATGTGCGACAACACCTCTGTAGGGTCATATATCCACAAGCAGGGCGGAACAATGTCCCTCCATTTACAGTATGTCTGTTAGCGGTGAGAACTCTCAAGTGGGGAGGGGCCAACTTGATATGGAACAATATTGACGCTTATGCTTTTCTTCCATTCTCTTGCTAAGAAAGGTTCTGAACAGTCTGGACATCTCGGAACTTTTCTGCCTTTCTCTTGCTAAGAAAGGTTCTGAACAGTCTGAACATCTCGGAACATGTATATGATTCTCACAGCAATGAAATGATCACACATGATATAGTACTCGGATCTACAGTACTACTGTTTTTGACATACTCTGAGAGAACTACTTACCTTCCCAACTTCTATATCAGCCACACATCAGAATTTACCAAGGGCAGGTGAAGTCCCTACAGCCTCCCGCGTGGATGTTATCTGAGAATCTCAGAGAGAGTCATTTCTTTAGAGAGAGCATAGCAGATATCTGAATACCTTCGCAAATCCTCGACAGTAGTCTACCAGGCCAAGTTGTCCTTTTTCTGTGGTTGGTGTTGCCTCTGCTCCACTTCATGCCAATTTTTTGTTTTAGCTCTTTAAGGAGAAGAAACTCTGCTCCGTTTATGCGGTAAAATGCTATCGCTTGGGCTTGAGCCAAGTCTTTAGACTTAAGGAATTGGCCTTTTTTTTTTTCGGAGGAATTGCCTATGCTTACACGGAGCTTTGAGCAGTCCTGCCTTACAATTGAGGTAAGTCCACCATCCCTGGTACATCATCATTGTCATGCATTCTTTAAAGGGGCATTCTATGAATCACTAATGCAAGCCATGGACAGAGATTTAGCCTTTGAAAACGGTGTTCCTGCTCACATTAAGCTCGGCTAATGTGGGTCGGTAAACTTCACAGACTCTCATTCAACATCACCCGTTGAAGGGAGTGGAAGGAAGTTTCTCAGCTTTGTTCCAAATTTTGCGGCTAAAACCCAGAATTTGTCGTCTAGCAACTCGCGATTTTTATCTTTTTAGGTTTTAAGTTTTCGAAAGGTACCTGAGGATCCTGACGAGCTGTTACTGTAATCTGTCCTGTAAGGGCGTTGAGGGCCTACCTTTAACTTATCTGGTCTGCCGGACCTTGCCTGCAACATCTTTTTATCAGCATAGGAAAGAATATAAAGAAAATTCACAAAAAACACTATAACTGAGAATGGGTTATGAGTTAAAGCTCATGATGTTAGAAGCGTTAGTACTGTACCTCAC
Organism: Palaemon carinicauda; assembly: GCF_036898095.1. Taxonomy (NCBI): domain Eukaryota; kingdom Metazoa; phylum Arthropoda; class Malacostraca; order Decapoda; family Palaemonidae; genus Palaemon; species Palaemon carinicauda. The sequence continues at coordinate 151,420,230 of NC_090727.1, read as the reverse complement.
TGGTCTTTAACCGTGGTCATTTACTTCTCGTTAAAAGTTTTCTGCTATGTTCCAGCTTCGCTGCTCTCATTCTCCTGTAGTAAAGGACTCAATTCATATACAGTAGTTAGGAAAAATACAAATTAGATTACTAAATTTCTTGTATTCACATTTCGTACACATGATAATGGATAAATTTTTACGCTAAACGGTGATAAAAATTCTATTGAATAGAACCTAACATAATGTTCAGAAAATATATACAGTGCTGTATCCAGTACAGTTGGCTTCATGAATTCCAGTAGGCTTCACTGAAAGCTAAGATGTCTGGCAGCAGTGGCAAAAGAGAAATTCTTTTCAATGCTGCTTGTAATACAAAGTTGCTGAGCTTGTGATCAAAGTATATTATTTTTTTTTTGAAGTGTTATTAACCAAATTATATTTTTCCATATTAAACTTCGTAAGATTAATAAAAATACATTTGATCGCACGTATACAAGATCAGTGACTTTGTTTTATTGGCAGTGCTGCCAACAATTTCTCTCTTGCTAAACACAGTTACATGCTTGCTACAACGAATAGCTGTCAATTGTCTCTAGCTTCCCGTGGAGTATACCGGGATTAATAAAACCAACTTTACTACAAAACTAAATTTGCAAAGAAGCCTAAGACCAAGGGGGAAAAAAAATCACTTCATTTTATGAAATTTCTAATTTATCAGGCAATTTCTCAACTGAACTATAAATTGCCAGGTCAGGTACTTGCAAAGTATTAACATTGGAATTTAGTCGCGGTTCCTGGTATTATTTTTCTTTCTACCATGTTCTTTTGTCTGTCCATTAGATGTTTTATGACTTTATTTTAGTTTCATCTTTAAATAACCTTTTAAATAGCTCTGATTTTTAAAAATTAATGTAGAGTCTAAGGAATCTTAAACATCTTGTCTGTCTATACCATTGATAGACTGCACATCAATCGTTTTTGTTACATTACTGTGATCATATAAATTTCCCGAATATAAAGTGAATTTCTTTCGTGTGGCATGTGTTACGTCTTTGGTCTTGAAATTTCAAATGCCTTTTATATGAAAAGAACCTGTAGCTACGTTCAGAAAGCATTCCGGAAACTAGGCAGTGAATAATTTGGCAGGATCATTTAGTAATAGTAAACCAGTGCTACTTTGCTTAAAAGCTATGTCTCAGGTAGCCAGAATGCTTTTGGTTTGGTTGCTTGCGTTTTGTTAGGATTGTATACTGTCTTCCTTTTATTTTAGAAAAAGGCTTTGGGGTCTGGGGTTTGATTGTGTATATTTTACATAATGCTATATTATGCACTTGCCCTAAATTATATCAGTGCTAGCATTAATAAATTAACTGTTATCAATTTTATACCTTGCTATATCCCACTTTATTCTAGTGAAGTGTGAATTTTGACATGTGTAGTACCTGGCAAAATGCCAGTGTTAAAAGTGGGGGCCCCTCAGTGTGTTCTAAGAGGTTTTTAGTTGTTTTCAAGGCTTCATATTACTTAATCATGTAAGTGCAGTCGGTATGATTAGGAAATAAATTATTGTACTCTTGATTTCTGTAAAGAAAAGTTTACAAATTGTCCTCATTTCTGATGACAGGTGGTTCATAATCATAGAAGAAAAGAAAAATAGGAGAAAGAAATGTCCTTGGATCTCACTAGTTATTTTTTCCCTTTTACACCACATGGTTTTATTAAAACTGTATAATAAGGGTACTTGATATATTGTAAAAGCTGTTGAAGAAATTAGAGCTAGTATCTCTGAAATGTTCTGGGAAATAGCATTAAGCATTTTCATAGTAAATTTGTTTTATTTAAAGAAAATTATTTCTTGGCAAGTGTTCCTCATACTTCATGAATTGCATCATGAGGCAAAATTAGGTATTCTTACATATAGTTTGCCAATGTAGGAATTAGACATTTTGTCATCATAATTAATTTAATAACTTATGTAAAGGTGTATTTCTTCACATATTATCAGGAGGACTTTGGTTATGTAGGGTTTGGCAACAAATATAAAAAATAAAGCACCATACATAGAATTGTTGTCATTATGTGAAGCATTGTTTCAGGCATGTAAGACCAAGTACTGTACAGTAATAATTAAATGTCTTTCTGCCCATTGCTCAGAAAGTTTTGGCATTCAGTTGAAGAATGTGAGTGTCCCTTGGGAAACTCAGTCTCTCTCACACGCAGATAATCAGGTCATGTAGGGTATATTTGTGCTGACTATCTGGTTTCTTGTTCAGTACAGACAGACATTTAACTAACATCATGATGGAATATTTAGGCAAATATTATAAGCTAGATTAACCTTGAATTGCTCTCAATATTTAATGATGCTTCCTAGGCCTTGTTGGTTTTTTGAATGGGTTTTGGCATGGCTTTGGGTTGTTTTTTTGTGGTTGGTACATCTCTGGGCCTATTCTGAGAATGGGGATTTGTGTTGGAGCTACAATTGCTTATTGTCATTTGGTTCAAGGTTGTGTGCCCTGAGAAGTATGTTACAGTGAAAATAATAGAATTCCTTATAGATTTTGTCTTCTTGTGCAGTATTAAATGATTTGAAATTCATTCTGCTATAGATTTGTGTCTGTGATTATAAATAGATGATGAGTAAAAGTTAATTAAACGAGTCATTCAAAATAATTTATGGGTGTGACATTTGTGCTTGTAATGGAGTAATATCTGTGGGTAGCTTGTACATGCTGTGTTTTGTATCATATACAACATGAGGCCAGGCAAAAGGAGTTTACTACAGTATGAGTGGGGGAGTATCAGGTGTGTGAGTTCCACCTCCGCAGTTCTGAGCTGTGACGTGTCTGGCTCTTAGTTCTGGCGGGTTGCCCAGTACTCGGTGTCTGGCCTTTCTAGAGGCCACATGGCTCAATTGGCTCACATACTTAGTTATGGTAGTGTCATTGTGATGTCTCCCTGCATGTTATCTGAAAATTTCAGTGAATTAAGTTCTTGGCGTTTTTACGAGAGTCAAAATAGTTGATATTCCAGGAGATGTGTCGGATAGTCTCCTCTGAATAAGTTGCCCTGTAAGAGTTCTCTGACCTCTCGGAAATTTTTTTCGTTATTCTTCTGCACTGCAGTTATGTTGCAACATGGAACGTAGGAATGAACTATATCCAAGTTTCAAGTAGTGAGTAAACTTACTTAAGATTTTGTGTGTCTTGAAAGGGCCATGAAAGGATTAATTGGTTTGGTTGTTGTGTCTACTGTATTCGCGAAAGAAATTCATTTTAATTGTACCTGCATGTTTGAAGATTTTTTTTTTTCACTTGTAAGTTTTGATGTGTTTAGTGTTCCTACATGTGGTTGTTTGCAGTTATGAACTTGTGAGAGTTGGTGGTAATTACACTGCCAAGAGGGTTGATTCATATAAAAGTTGCATGGTCACATTGTTGAATAGTTTTAGTGTTGATTTGACCATCTGTAAGTCAGTTTGCTGTGGTTTTTCATTTACTGTACGTCATCAAACTTGCCTTAAATTATTATCTGTAAAGCCATTAAGTTGATTGCTTTTTTTACAACCTTCAGTAAAGATATCTTTTTAGACATCAGTGAGCCTAGTTAAGTATCTTTTATTTTATGGTGGTTTAATAGAAAAAAAAAGACTTTACAGAAAGTGTGGTTTTTTTGCTTGAGAGTCATGTGCGATATTGAAAACAATCAGTTTAAATGGGTCCTGTTATTTTTTGGGGGTTAGGATGTTGTGGGGTTCCCAAGGACTTAACTGTTAAAGACTAGAACAAAGAATCCAGTATGATATGAAATATTAAAGAAATATTGTCTTCCTTGCCCTATGTTCAGTGTATCAACGCGCAAAACTCTGAGTGTATAAGGGAGAAAGACAGGTTCAGGAGCTATTGAACTTATCACAGCACCTCCAATGCTGGAATTCGTCTTTCATCCGATGATGTCAACACTGAGAACCAATAGTAATACTTTTGCTCCAATCTGGAGCAAAAGCTTTGGAATTATTCCTCCACCAGTGTTTATTTGTCTGTGGTAATTGTAGAGACGAGGGATGGCATCTCAACTAAGTTTACCAAACAAATGTCAGCCAGAGACACTTTAATACAGAGAAACACAGTGTTATAGATCACGGATCCCACCTGCAGAAGTAACCAACAGTTGAGAAGTCTAGCTAGGCATCCTTCTTAGGGGGAGCAGCTGCATCATCATGCTTCTCTGCTCCTCCTCCAACCATGCCTCGACCATCTCCAATGAAGCATGCTTCCCAGCGTCGTCTGCTAACTGAACCAGACCATGCTCAACAATACAAAAGACAGTCAGAGCCATCAGCTTCCTTTTAACGTAGAGATAATCCATTATCCAGAAGGAACTGAAAACGTAGAGGAGACCGTTATGGATGGCATGTTTTCTCAATTTATCACTAATGGGGGATGCCGGCCTAGTCATTGGACGAGGTGGCAATTGTACAAGGCATAACCCTGTGTGGTAGAAATACTCCGTTCATGGTGTCGTGTCCCATTCACTGAGTGTCACCCTCCTCCGACATAGACTCCAATGATCCCATCATTCTATTTAGTGGGATCTTAGAGAGACCTCTTCCATGAAAATGATGAATGCCATCAAGGAAGACTTGAACAGATCTCCATATTTCTTCAGCAAACTCTTCTTTATGGAGAAAATGAATGGAGGTTGGAGACCCGTCAGAACTTTCCCTCTTGAATTGGTTCATCTTACAGACTGTTTAAGATGGAAACTCAAGCACAGCTATCTAGGCAATTTATCAGAACGACTTCTTATTCTCCATAGAAGACCTGTAAGACCCTTACTCCCAGATCCCAGTCCATCCAAGCTCTAGGAGATATCTATTAGTTCAATGTTATGCGTTTTGTGCTGTTGACAGCTCCACAGGTCTTCACTTGTCTCTTCAGGATGGTCTCCTCTAGGGCATGTGCCATGGGGTTCAGAGTCTTACGTTACCTAGATGACTGGCGGACTCAAAGGTGTGACTGATCCGTCACAGGGAACTAATTGTTTTTTGCAAAGATCTGGGGATCCGGCTAAATTACGAGAAGTTGAGTCTCAAACCACTGTGTCGTTTTCAGTACCTTGGCGTGGGCATACAATCTGTCCAAGCCAGAGTGTCTCCTTCCACTAACAGAATACTGAGACTTGAGCAAATTGCAACACCATTCCTCAAGAAGGATTTCCTGCAGGCTCACCTTTGGCAGAAGCTCCTCTGTCATCAAGGGTCTCTAGAAAAGTTAATGCCCTATGGGAGGATAAATATCTGGTCAGTGCATTAGGCATTAAAGAGCCAGTAGTCCCAATCATCCAATTTTCCACATGCTCTATTGAGAATTCCACAGGATGTAAAAGGACTAACTCTTGTTCTCGGATGCATCTTGCCAAGTGGGGAGTCCATCTTTTAAAGGAAAAAGTGTCCGAATCATGGACACAGGAAGACAAGTTGTTCCATATAAACTTATGGAAATGAAAGCAGCATACTTGGTGTTACTCCACTTCCAGAATACCTTCAGGAGTCATTCAGTTGATTAGCAACATGACTGTGGTAACACGTACATCAACAAACAAGGAGGTTGTGTCCTACGTCCTTTGCCAATGGGTAAAAGTGATCCAACACTAGGCTCAAGTAAATGCTGTCTAACTCTTGGCCTCTCTTATCCTGGAGAAAAGGCATGTGATAGGAGACAATCTGAGGTGACTACGGTCCATAGTAGGCTCAGAATGGACTTATGAATCCTCAGTGGTGGAGGGGTCTCCTGATTTTGTGGCGTTCTCCGATCATCGATATGTTTGCTACACACCTCAAACTAACAGTTTGTTAGTTCCCAGTCTCGGACCCACTGGAAGTAATGGAGGATGCTTTCCAACACCCTTGAGATGGTATTGACATCTACATTTTTCCTTTGTTCTGTCTGATCTGTCAGGTCTTGAACAAGATCATAGCATTACAAAATCTAAGAGTAATGCTACTAGCACCAAGGTGGCCTAAGTGTAGTGGTTTCCAGATCTGCTCATACAAGCACCAAGAGACCTTTGGTTATCCTGCCTCTCCTCTGAAAGAAGGGCTTTTTGAGACTAACTGCTAAGGAACTGGTCCTTGTTTTGTGATTGGTGTCGTGGAATGAATATTGTTTCACTAATGGCCACTAATCCCTGATTGCAGACTTTTTAGTTTTCTTACAGAAGGAGAAACTTCTCTTGGTTACAGCGGTGAAAGGTGGTCGTTCAGCTTCAAGCCAGGGGATTAAACTGAAGGGAATTAACCTCTTCTCCTTATGGGAACTTTCAGCCTTTAAATTAGTTCTAAGGTCCCTAAAGATGGCACCTTTTGAACCACTCCATAAAGCAACGAACAGAAATCTGACACTAAAATCAGTTTTCCTCCTCGCAGTACCATTATCAAAGTGAGTGAGCGAGCTTCACGGTCCGTCTTATCTTGTCTCATTCCAAGGGGTGATGAGATCTGTCTTTCTCCTTTGTACCTGAATTCATAGCTAAGACCCAAAATGGATTTATTAGTGACAACTGATTTGACTTCTCCGTTAAATCACTTAAGGAGGTAACTGATGACTTGGAAGATTTGCTACAGTGCCTTGTAAGAGCAGTCTTGACTTTATATAAAGAGGACTTTGCCTTACCGTCCTGGTATCTTCAACCTGTTTGTCAGCACTGGACGAAGGAAAAAGAGAATAACCAAGAATACAATATTGCTGTGGCTACGAGAGACTATTATGAGAGATTATAAGTTCGGGAGAAACATTGACCAGGGCACCTCCCAAATCACATGTTATCCATGGTGTTGCTGCAACCCCAGCGTTCCACAAGACCATTCGGTATCACAGGTACTTGAAGCAATAGTCTTGAAGAGGCTGATTTCCCACAGATCTCTAGATCTTGCAGTGGCTGCCCAACAGTGGGTGCAAAGAATGTGCTCCTGCAGGACAACAAGCAATGAGTTGCATCATCAGTTACTTTTATAAATTACTGGTGTGAGAGCCGAATGATAGATGCCTTCTGCTCCCCCTGAGTTCCTCTCCCGTGGAAATATCAGCGCACTCTCTTATGAAATTTGAACTTTCATTAGATTACATATTGAATGTTCCAAATTCAATTAGAATACATATTGAATGATCCAAAGCAATTTCATCCTTCACACAAAGTGACGCTATCAATTACCTTTATGTCACATGAGGTATTTTTAAGCATACCCCTGCCTCTTATCAGAGCTGGGCATGACCTTCTATGGAACAAGGGTGAGACATATGTCCTATCATTGTTGGTTAGAACTCCCTCCCACCTAAGGAAGGCTCCACATTTAAATTATAAGGGTTTGTATCTGCTCAGGAACAAACTAGAAATATTAAGAAATAATTTTTATTTTTCCTAGCTATACAAATCTGAGTTATTTGTATAGTTAGGAAAAATGCAACTTATTTTTTAAATTTGTACTGTTTCTTTGGTATTTAATATCATATTGGATTTCCTGCTCTGGTCTGTAACAGCCAAGTCTTTCTAGACCTCACGGCATCTTAAGTCTCGCCTTCGTCAAAATCTCTTGTTTATCGAGTCCATCTCAGAGATACAGAATCAACAGATCATTCATTTTGTTGATGTGCTGTGAAGATTTTTGGGTATGTTTAATTATATGAAGTTATTTTTCTTTAACTAATATCCTTCAGCTGATGTTGCTATGTTCAAAGAAAAGTACATAATGTAGTGACGAAAATACCTGTTGTTCTTAAAGGATTGTACTGAACTCACCTGTCTGCCATATATGGTAGATTACTTAGACAGTTTTGAGGTTTCTGTCCTAGTTATTCATAACTGACTAATGTATTTGTTTTATATTTTATTTTGAAACATAAAGAGGATTTGGCTTGAAATTGTGTAATATTTTGTTTATAACTTGGTTTCCTTATTAAATGCAATGAATTTACCATGCAATATAAAGATTGTGTGTGTGTGTGTGGAGGGGATTGCTGTGAACTTTGTCTGGTGTTTCCAAACTCGGCTGCCTTCAAGATTTGCCTAACTGACAGGTTCTCATTCCTTTAACTAAATGAGCCCTTGGACACACAATTTCTTTGAGAATAATGAGGAAGATGATGGCTGCCTGATGTTGTATAGGTTATGCTTATTACCTCCGCCAGGAGGTTATGTTTTCGGTTCGGTTTGTTTGTTTGTTTGTTTGTTTCTCTGTTTGTCTGTCTGTCTGTGGACAACGTAGAGGCCACATTTCTACACGGAATCACTTCAAACTTGGCCAAGTAGTTCCCCAATGTGTATGGAAGAACTGATTAAATTTTGGTCAAGGTCACCCCAAGGTCAAGGTCACAGGGGTCACTGGTGTCACTATGACATAAGTGGCCATATCAAGAGACAGAAATAAAGCACTGACTTTTGCATAAGCCAACAGGGAAGTCCTAGTCCAGGCGCAACCCATGGGTGATGTTCAAATTTATAAAGGTCAAAGGTCAAGGTCATATTGGTGCATTATATCAATGTCATATTAAGTATCAGTGGCAAATGAACAAAGATCACTTGAAGGTCAAAAGTCAAGCAGGTCACTTGAAGGTCAAGGTCACGTGAAGGTCAAGGTCACGTGAAGGTCAAGGTCACCTGAAGGTCAAGGTCACGTGAAGGTCAAGTTCACCTTGGCGGAGGTATGTCCTCTACGAGGACCATGTCCGCGTTCAGGACTTGCTCACTTGTTTTGGAAAATGGGATTCAGGGTGTTTTCTTCTGGCAAAAGATTTGGGCTGCTTTCTTGATGTTTTATATTAGATATATATACCTTAAAATCTTGATATTTATAATTATAAATATGGGCAAATACAGGCTTGCTTCCAGATTCTGCTGCCAAAGGAGAAATTTGACTTATAAAAGAAACTACTGTATAGTTTATATTCTGTTGGTGTTGCTCTTTTAGGCAGAACTTGTTACCTGTATCATGTAGGATTATTTTATATGCGCAAATCAACTTATTTTTGTGGAAAATAGCTTCAATTGGAATAAGTGTGACTGCATTAATTACATAGATACTATAATTTTGGAGGAAATCTTTCATGTAAATACGGACCTTAGCTTTTTTCCTCTTCATTTGAAGAATGCCTTGTATTTTATATTAATTATAGTGCTATTAAGCCATAAATTTTGATTTTATATTTCCATTAATTGATAGACCTAGTGTTTTTTAGGATAATTTGCTTTGTTGAAGAAGTGATAGGTGCACCCACTTTTGGTAGGAAAGGATTTCGGTGGTAGTGTGATGCAAACCTGTGCTTTTCTTGCTTTCTCAGCTGTGTTGAGTGTGGAATGCACTTGCAAAATATTGTAGAATCTTATCGTACGCAGTTTGTATTTATTTTTTAGTCTTGGCCTGCATGTGCTTTTCTGAACTGGTTGCCTTAACATTGTTTACTCTGCCTTTTTGTACTGTAATCAAGTGCTTGACTAAATCCTTGCTTTCAGTGCCTCCTCCTGCATGCATGGTCTGTCTGTTGATAACTTGTGGTGTGGTACTGATCTATAGTAAATTGATTAAACATGTACCAAATGCATCAAGGTGTACCTACTGCTCAATGGAAATTTGCCCAGGTAAGCAACAGGTAGGTTATAGTGCCTCTTTATTTTTTTTTTTTTTATTTATTTATTTTTTTTTTTTTTTGGTACATCTTACTGCTTGGGTAACTGCTTCTGTCTATTGATATTAGCTTGCAAGCATGGTTCATCTTGGAGTATGTCCTATATGAAGCTGGTTTGTTTTTATAAGTGAAGACTGTATGGTGCCTGATTCAGGTTTCAGAGTCTTGTGCCCATGTACTTTTGAAATAGATTAATCATACAATAACTATGAAATAAAACTTATGTTAACCTGTTCAACAGAAAGCATTTACAAAAAGTTTGAACTTCTGAAGTTCAGCCAATCCAACGTCCAGATTAGGAAGATCATTCCACAATCAGATCACAACTGCAATAATATGAATAGAATACAGTGTAGTATTGAATCTTTGGATGCAGGAAGCAAGACTGTTGGAGTTAAATGCAGCAATCTGCCTTATTTCAAATCATCTAAAATGGTAAACGTTGGTTAAGGTATCATCAGATGCACTATGCTCTGATATTAAATTGATTGGTTTCTATAATACAAAATGTTGAATCTCTCTCTCTCTCTCTCTCTCTCTCTCTCTCTCTCTCTCTCTCATATATATATTAGCTTGTGAATGAATTAATTTATTGTGTTGTGTAAAGGGTGATTTCCCACCACCTGTGTTCATATACCTAAAATAATTTTTCGAGGTTTTATTTATAAGAAAAATTTACCAGGGAAACATTTAGTAAAACTATTGGTGGAGAAGGGTATACACTGTGTTTGGAAAATACAATATAAAACAAAGCTATAAAACATTAAATGGAAAATATACTTTTAGTAACACTGAATTGTTTGTTTTATCAGTTTCATATTTTTTAATACCTTGCATAATATGCCGTAATACAGTACAGTACAGTATACAATATAGAAAATAGATGTCAGATTGCCTTTGGGAATTGCGTTTCTTATGTTGTGAGGCATGCAAGTACTAAATGTATGAAAGATTTAGCTGTTAATTTGTAAATATCTGTTCATTCTAAATTTCTCCTTTATACTCGTCTTGAGTGACTGAACTTGCGTAAAACTTCCCAATATTTGCATATGATATTTATTTCTTTTATGAACAACGTAAATTGACCTTTGTATCTGGTATGAATTTTGAGTTGATGAGGATTTGCTCTTTTGGTATAGGTGTCGCAAGTGTTGCCATCTCAGATTGAATGTTAGACACCTGCTTAATTGCATATTACCATAAAAACACATGAACTTCTAGCTTCACTGCTTATTGACCTTAACTTGGTTAACCTATAAATGCCATTAGTGATAATGATACTTGATAATTCTATAAAATGTTGTACAATATAGGGAAAGAATTTTTTATGTCCCCATAAATGTGTTGAGATTTAACCGGTAAATGTCATAAATGATAATGAAGGTAGATGCTCTACTTCTATAAACATCTTGTATAGGGAAAGAATTAGTGACAAGCCCATAGATGTTTAAAGATTTAACTTGAATGTCATAAGTGCTAATATTAGTAGAGACTTCTGCAGTATAAACATTTTGTATGGGGAAATAAATTAGTGACATACCCATAAATAGTATAAAAATTAGACTTGTCAACACCAGAAGAATTTTTTGGGTATAATAATTATTGTTGCATTACTGCTTAAGGATATACTTATACACTTTAATATTATAGGAATTAAATTAAGAATGTGCTAGTGTGTTGCACTAAGGAGAAATTATTCTTGAAATGTCTTATATTTTCATGAAAGTATCTGCATCCTAATGAAGACATACTTAGTTGACACATGTTGAAGGTCAAATTTTGGAAGAATGTCATACGACATTATAAACTACCATACTCATTATGATTGATTTAATAGGTTTCGAAGTGCTCCTATAAATGTTTGAAATGCTACTACTATATATGGCGTTTGATGCAAACGTTTTGGAGTACTGTACTGTATCAATTTTTCATCTGTGAAATTTTATCGATTAGTATGATATAAAACATTGTGAATGTCAGGAACTATGTTTAATTGTTATGGATGAATTTTAAAAATGAGATTACCGGGTATTTTATTACCTGTGAACTAAGTAAAGTAGATAAGTAACTGCGAGTGTGTTTGCACACTGTGGTAAGATACATGAGAAGTGTGGCATGAAGGTGATGGATCAATATTATGGCTTCCAAGATTCTTCTTTCATCCTTCACCATAACCATTACTGGCCTAGTTGCCTGAGACCAAGAAAGTGTTTAGCTGAGCATGGCTATTGCACCACATTTTGCTACAGCCAATGTCCTTATCTTTATTGATTGAATAAGATTTGTGTGGGTAATTGAAACCTCTCATGGCAGAAAGAAAATAAAAAAGCACACTTTCTTTTATGTTTTGCGACATTTGGGACCCTGCTGCTTAGCCACTTGTCATTGTAGTCACCATCTTGAGAAATTATTGACGGCCTTCTATAGTGTGTGACCTTGAAGTTCCACATGAGGAAAACATACATACAAAAACATTAACTGGGAACTAAGCTCTTGCCTGATTGAACTTGAAGAATAGTGTTGGTTGAAGGTTGCTGATAAGTCATTTTTGACATAACTTGCTGGGATTGAAGTTGGTAATTTTGATTGTTTATATCCTTTAGGTTCACAAATATTTGATTTTGGAAGTTCGTTGTACATTATTTTATTCATCTCTCTCTCTCTCTCTCTCTCTCTCTCTCTCTCTGTATGTATGTATTAAAAAATTCTTTCTCTCTCCCTCACTCACTGTATGTATGTATTATAAAATTCTCTCTCTCTCTCTCTCTCTCTCTCTCTCTCACTGTACTTATGAATTATAAAATTCTCTCTCTCTCTCTCACTGTATGTATGTATTATAAAATTCTCTCTCTCTCTCTCTCTCTCTCTCTCTCTCTCTCTCTCTGTGTGTGGAATAAAGGTTTTTGACCTTGACTCTCAGGATAGTTTAAAGATGAAATTTCCTATTTATTTCAACCTTGAAGTGACATGATTTTCTATTTTCATGCAAATATCTGTTTCAATTCAAATGTAAGGATATCTTAACACATGTTATAGATTTAGACTGTGGAAGTTGTTGGAGTGTCAAGGATAGTATGGCTTAGTTTGAAAGAGAGGAACACCTGTGCCACTTCCAAGAGGGTCTTGGAGGTGCGCAAACATTTCAGTATCAGTTCAGCTCTCAGATAAGGAGGTTTTGCTACAGTTTCTCCTGCATTTGGTTTGGAAGTATCTTGAAAGTGTTCCTCCTCCTCCTCCCCCTTTTTGGTATATGTCATGTTTGTGTCTTGGAAATGGCTCATGAATCTTCTAATCATTTGTGTTTCTCAGTGGACTACATAAAGTCAAGCAGACTTGCAAGTGTTGAGTGGAAAGAAAGTGATTCATTTTAAGTTGTTGCAAACAATTCTAGAAATTTTCTTCAGTGCTTTGAGGAATTAGGACTCAACCTAAAATTTTGAACTGTACTTACGACGTATTCTCGGTTCTCGATCTGAGTTAGACTTGAATTGAAGAGAATTCTGGAAGCCTTGTAGGATTACTTGAAGTCTACACTACTGGAATCTTTATTGCAAGATCCCTTAAGAAAAGGTAACACTGGGCTCCAAGTTGCTTGGGTTTTTTTGCGTTATGTATGGTTCCTTTTATTGGCAGATAAATTACAGACTTTGATGTGGAAATGTCCTTACCTGGTAAGGCTTCATTATCATAGGTTTTACAAGTTTGTGTTTCAAACCCCTTGAAAGCAAGTCATGTCATATTTTAGTATGATCAATTTTGTTAGATGACTGTTGAATTTTTCATAATCTCAGAATTGGTTAGATTTTAGTGTTATCTTTATCTTCGTTTTGTAAAAGATATTGAAGGGAAAAAAATATTAATTGTAGGCTTAACAGCAGATTTATCTTGTCAGTTGTAGGATTAGCTAAATGGGAGAATCAAGTCCGGGCATTTGTTGATGAGTTCCTTTTTTCTTTCTTTTAGTCTGTTTCAGGTTGCCTTTATTCTTGGTGAGACTGCACTTGGTTATGTAAGTGTTTTGCCATCTTGTGGAAATCTGTTTTGGCGTGGATTTTGGTATTAAATTTATCTGTGAAGGGAAAGAAGCTTATTGTTATTTCTTTATGAAAGGTAATTATCGTGTATCATTGTTTTCATTTCCATGCAAGTTCTTATAGTGTTTACCTGGATAGTTTATTATTTTTTTTTATGGAATTGGTTAACAAGGTTATAAGTAGTGATGAGTGTGTGAAAATTTTCCTGAAAGTCTTTTAATGTATAAAAGTGACCTGATATGCTGTATATTTGGTCTTGTCTCATAACATGGTTTTGCTAGGTAAATCAGAATTGGACATTTTGTTTGATATTCCTCTATTATTAGTTGGACATTTTGTTTGATATTCCTCTATTATTAGTTGGACATTTTGTTTGATATTCCTCTATTATTAGAAGGTGTAAGAGGCTTAGAAATGTGGCATAAGATTTATTAACTGCTCAAGGTATAACAGCTTTTTTAAGAGTATTTTTTTTACTATGTGATATGTCATTTGATAGGATGTAAAATCATAATGTTTTACCATTTTATTTGGTAGAGTAGGTGAAAAAAGCCATAGTTTATGAAGTGAATTGCATAGAGTTTATTGCCGTTTTAATTGGAGAGGTTGGATTTATATTAGGATGTATTAGTAATTTTCATTGTTTTAATTGATTCACAATAGAGAATCTCTCTCTCTCTCTCTCTCTCTCTCTCTCTCTCTCTCTCTCTCACATTGGTTACATAAAGATAGAATACAAATACAAAGAATACAAAGACACTGTACCACAGCTGTACACATCACTAGTAAGACCCCATCTAGAATGCTGAGTCCAATTCTGGGCTCCAGGTATTTAGAAGGATATAGATAGACTGGAAACAGTACAAGCTAGAGCCACCAAACTAGTTCCAACACTAATGTAGATTACAACAATATATTCGTGCTCAGCACAAATCAGTCCAGAGGTAATGGATACAAACTGGAATTGAAAATGTACACCACCACTCAATGTGGCAATTTCTTTACATACAAAATAGCAAATACTTGGAATAGACTGCCAGCGGATGTAGTGAACAGTAACACGGTAAACAAGTTCAAGAATAAGTTAGACAAGATCATAAGAACTCTTAAATGCTTAAACTAAATTGCTCTACCAAAGAGCAAATGGAGTCTCTGCAGATGGACTAAAAAGTCTTAGTGACATCCAAAATTCTTTTAAAACACACACACACACACTCTCTCTCTCTCTCTCTCTCTCTCTCTCTCTCTCTCTCTCACAGTATATATATTACATGTACAGTAATATATTTCAGCATTACACAACTAGTGCAAGTTACTGGTTTTCAAAGCTTTGTATAATATAATGTAGCTGGTGGTGTTATCGTCATTAATATTTTCAGTATACAGTATTATGATTTAATCTGTGCCTAGAGATAAAACTGGAGCAAAAC
>NC_090727.1:151280539-151404604 GCF_036898095.1 Palaemon carinicauda | reverse complement strand
ATAAAACTGGAGCAAAACAAATTCTAGGAAGTTAGGCTGCTATGTAGGAGGGTTGCAAAGGTAGCATATGGAAATTAAGACACAAAAACCTGTACAGGAAGGGGGGGGGGGGACGTGAAGGCATTTAGCAAAGTACATGAAACTTCAGAAGATACCCAAGTTGTAATAATTTAAATGGAGACACATTCCTCATAGGATGTGGTAACGACCTTAAATTTTCTACTAGCTCCTTTGTCTCTTTTCTGTACTTTAGGAGTGTTTTTTTTTCCAGTTGAACACTATGGGATTTAAATTATTGTAGACAGTTTTGAGCAATTGAATTAAAGGATTTTATGGATATTGTGAACTAATGTGCAGGATATGGGTATGTTCTTTGCTCTTTTATTATTACATGCTGGCATTGATGTAATGTGAAGTAAGTTAAATGAGGTTTGTTTACTGTCATACCAGAAGGAAAAGACTATTCATTACATGTGTAGAAGTTTTAATAGGAAATTAGTGATAGGTTAGTTGGTAGGCCATAATTGTATTTTGTTCAAACAGGTTTCATTACATCACTGAAACAGTGAACATGAATTAGATGGGTCTGATGTATGGCTGCAATTTTATAATTTCAGATGGTTATTCTGTATTCTTTAGATGCTGGATACTGTATTTCATAGCATTTCCCATTTCTAAACATTGCTGTATTTAAACAGTAAAGCTTTCAATTGTTACCATTTTACCATACCATGAATACGGTACTGTCCTCCTCTCTCTATATGGTTTAGAAATTTTTCCCTTAACCAATATGATAGCCATTTATTCCTTAGGATAAGATGACCTTTTGTAAGCATATGGTAATTGAAAAGTTGACAAAGTCCCATATAGTTTATTAGTTATTCAACTTTATTACAGTTTGTTTTGGTTTTGTTAATTCCATTTACAGTTTATTCTTCTCCATTTTTCACATTTTACTGCCCTGCATGGAAATGATAATAGAATAGTATTAGTAATATCAAAATAATATAGATGCTATGTTTTGCAATGCATTATGCTTTAGAATTGTGTAGAGCTAAATTTTTCCTTTACAAAGAATTATCTCATGATATTACAAGGTTTGGTGTGATAATTTGCGCTTGGTTGATAAATTGTTCATTAGTCTATTCATTCATTTCTAAACCACTTTATCCGTATATACTTTGAAATAGTTGGCCGAGAGTTACACAATACCCTAGAATAGAATCTTCTGATAAGAAAAGTGTCATAACTAAATACGCAGTTAGAGATTAGATTATTCGATAAGATAAACGAGTTTGAAAATAAATACATTTTCTTATAAATATGACCCTCTTCAAATAAACAAAATATCTCTCTCTCCTCCTCCTCCTCCTCCTCCTCCTCCTCCTCTGTCGTGTGAGTGTGTGTGTTTGTGTGCGAGACCTACTGCTAACTTATCTACTGTAATTTGTCACTGGTTAGGTATGTATGTGCTCAAGGAGTATCTGAAAAACGATAGTACAAGATGAGCTCATTCTTGATTACTTTTATAATATGAAGGTTTAAGGTTTTATTCAGGCTCAAAGTAGATTTATTGAATATTTTGAAAGTATTTTGGGTAGAAATTATGAGGTAGAAAGATTCTTGCCTAGGCATAGAGTATATACATTAAATGAACTCATACCCTTTGAGATAACCTAAATCTATAGATGTTAGCACCTCTTAGTCATAGAGGTTACTTTTTCATTGTGGTATGGGGCACAGTGCTAAGATTTCCCACTTCTATTGGTTTGCCTTGCACCAATTTCTCCTTCCTCTTGAGGAAAAATCTCCTTTGGCCCACTGTGGGAGTCCAGAAGAAGTCTTTATACCATTTGTTATTTGTAAACTAGGAATCTGCAGTTTCATTTCTCATTTATTGTATTGCAATACAAACTTAGTTGTTTAGAATGACAAAATTTGATTTATTATTCTCGCTGCATTTTCATTGTAGTGTTCAAGGCATCTAATAGAAATGGTGCTCTATAGCTTTGTTCTAAAACAAATGGAAAAGTACGCAATAAATGATTTTTTAGCTTTATAGGTGTGCTTATAATTTGTCCAGGTGTTCTTTTTTTATTTTAGGTATGCAGTGGTACCTTGGACACTGAACATAATTTTGTTGTAAAACTGTTATCGAATGCCAAATCAATTTTCCCCTATACTCTATTATGAAATATTGTCCGACTCTCTCTCTCTCTCTCTCTCTCTCTCTCTCTCTCTCTCTCTCTCTCTCTCTCTCTCTCATATATATATATATATATATATATATATATGTATTTTTGACATTGTATTGTAACTTAGAGAGTTCAGTTTTACTCTAAATTTCACGCTAATCATCCATTTTCCTTTCAGGTAGCAGCCAAGTGTGGTGTCTCCAACGGTCAGCAGCTCACCGACAGTCTCTTACACCTAACCCTTGACTCGGACCTGTCTCATTTCATAATTCCTACCAAGTCGTCGTCAACCTCAACTACAACACGCAATTCATTAGCCTTGCCTTACACAACTTTTCAGCAAGGACACTTGGACAGAGCCCATCTAGCTGAATATTCTTCCTTTATAAACCAAAGCAACGGCTATAGTACAAATAATAGTCAGTTCTACAATCTAAGTGCAAATAGTTTAAGTGGTGGTAAGTGTTGTGGGAACTCTGGTGTAAGTGGTGTTGGTGTAGCTAAGATCGTTGGTGGTGGTCAAGGTAACGAAGATCAAGAAAGTGACTACCTGTCTCAGCTTCAAAAGGCAATCCAGCACCTTTGTATCTTTGAACTGGAAGGAGACAGTAACGTTTACCCGTCGCCCCTTAGTTCCAGCGAAAACGAACTAGGCGGCAAACCCTGGTGTAGTGGAGCATCCTTCAGAATGGTGTTGCCTGCACGCGGCCAGAATACAGGGAACGTTGTCAAGTCACATACAACCACCACACCATCCAAAAACTCGGCAAACAAGAATAAGTCAAATCATCAAAATAGCAACAGCAGTAATAACAACAACAACATCAACCACAATAATAACAATAATAATAATAGTAGGAATAAGAACATTAAGAACACTGAACCAGAAGAAAAACATAATAACTGCTGTGTCACCAACAAGAAGGATAAGTCATCACCAAAGAATTATACCAACTCTACTGTGTCATCTGCCAAAGTGGTGGAAGAGGAGGTGAAGACTTCTAGTCATCCTCCTCCAAGCAAAGCAGTTGACGCAAAGGAGGTTAAGAAACTTTTGGAAGATGCTCTTTGGAAGAGCCAGCAACAAAGCAACAAGGAAAGGTAAGGAAAGAAATTCTGTTCATCATAATATATGTTGAACTGATTTTAAAAGTTTTTATTTTTTTATTTTGCTTGAGTATATGTGGTTTTAGATTTTATCATATTGTAGTACGTTTACACCAGATAAATTTTCTTTAAGTATTCTTTATTTGTGAAATTAGCCTAAAATACCCTGCTATATGGAAGTTAAATTAAGTCTATTTGGCCTTGAAAAGATATATTTTTTAAAACAAATTCAGAATATTTGATTACAGCACTGAAAGTTCTTTATATATTTTTATATTAATATTTGCCCGTAGTGAATATATAATTGTGTTATTATTTACTTGTGTTTTTCTGGTTAGATGAGATGTGCATTCTGTGGTAATTATATGAAAAGTACTTCTCGTAAATGCCTTGTAAAACATTCCAAGGTAACCTATTGGCTTAGAGAAGTCTTTCATAGAGTTCACTCTGAGATACTGTATACTACACCAAGGAGCAGTTTTTCTTTACTTTCATAATTGGTGCTATGGGATATGCTGTCCTCATTCTGCTTTGGTGGTTTATCTTTATTGAGTAATTAGGTTATATTGTGGAATCCCTTATTCTTAGCCTTGGGACCTTTATATCCTTAAATGCAAGTGCAGTAGGCCTTTCTGTGTTGTCGAAAACCCTTGCCTGTGTGTTTGGACACTAGCATTCTAGCACATGCATTGGATTGTCTGTCAGTTGGGATGCTGCCCTCCCCTGGGCCACCACTATTCAGGTAAACGAGGAGGCCAAAACCACCTGCCTAGGGGATAAGTGTCCCATGGCCGCCATTCTTTGGTGATTAATTTTGACACTTTCATGGACATAATGGGCCTTTAAACTTGAATCTCTTTGTTGGTTTTTTGTTGCTGATTAAGTATTTGGAATGATCTGCTTTACCTAGGATTAATTGCAGTAAATAGATTTCAGGTTACCTCATTACTTATATTATTATGGAAACTGCTCATTTAAGTCTTTTATGAGTTTTATACTAGTAAACTCCTGAATTTGGGAACAGCATTCATCTGCCCTTTCAGAATTCAGTAATTTAGTTTTTTAGGAATATTTGTCATTGATGAGAAATACTTTTGAATATTTTTTCATTTAAGAATCTGAACAAACTGTTAAAAAATTTGAGGGTATTTTTAAGAGCAAATGAAGGATTTCTCAGCAATTTACAATTTGAAATTTTTTTTTCATATAAATTTTAAGTTAGCTGATATTTAGATAGACTCATTACTGGTGTCAATGAACACAGACTCTGCTTGAATATTTTTTTTTTTTTCATAGGAAACCCATTAAACCTTTAGAGCCCAAATTACTGTTGTGATATCTTCAGACGCATACATTTCTTCTTAAAGGTAGAGGCAGAAATGTGAGTCAGTGCAGGCACACCTACAGGATATACTATCAGTTGGTAGCAACTACTTTGCTCATTTGATTTTAATGGGTATCACTTTTTCATTGAGCAAGAAATAATCTCCAACTATTTTTCTGCTCTTTTGGTGTTTATGTATATTTTTTTAATGTTTATAATTTTCCCTGATCATTATTTTTATCCTTTCTTGGCAAATTTGATCCATTAAATTAATATAAATTTTTTAGTAATTTTTATTATTTTTCCCCATCGTTATTTTTTATCCATTCATGCCAAATTTCATTCATTAAATTATTGTATATATTTTTAGTGATTTTTATGAGTCCTATATCATTATTTTCTATCCATTCATGCCAAATTTCATCCATTAAATAATTTTTTTTTGTGGTCTGTTGTGTATTTTAATTTCATCTCATTTTGCTTAACTGTAAGTAAGTCCAAGCAAATCTATTAAGGTGAGCCAGATAGTATGTTCTTTGTATTTACATCTCTGGCTTTGGAGATCGAACCTCTATTGCTGTATTTTAACCTTTATAGGCCATTGTCACTCCTCCAGTCTCGCCTGTGAGTCTGGTCAACCAGCCAATGGGCATGTAATCAGAGGTGAATGCATTACACCTTTAAGGATAATCTGTATACTACTGATGCCAATACCTCTTCCACATTGAAATCTTTGTTTCTCTGGTTGTTCTGTCAATGTCAAGGACTACCCGTTCTCTTGTGATTTCTGGTGCTTACTGCTCGACTGCCCACTGACCCAGCTCCTCTCCAGCGCAGCTATCTTTTGTTCCATTGATGCCTCCTCTGTTTGGTATCTCATCTGTTGCTGCTACAATGACACTCTTTTTTTATTTGTGTGTATGCTTTTGCTTGACCATCCCCAAGCTATCTTTACAAGTGTCACTGCTTACCAACCTGTTGCTACTTCTGTTCCTAAACCACTGCTGGGGGACCTAGCTTTGGTTCAATTGCAGGAACTTATTGTTTCCATGTCAAACTATCTAATTGTTCATTGCAATGTCTTTGTATAGTTTTAATCAACTGAATATCCTAGCAGGCTAGCTATCTCTGCACAGAATTTTTTTTCCTGACCAGTGCTGCTCATTGGGGCCACTAGTGCTACGTTCTATGTGGTACATAAATGATTCTGGTGTTTCTTCAGTGCCTTTGCTTTGCTACTGGGACTGCTTACTGCATTTGTTACTGTGGCTGTGGACTGATAGCATATGTGGTATCACAAATTTGTATATCTCTGGCTCTCTATCCAGCTCAAGATTGTATAGTGCTTGACTGTGGTTATGGTACCACCAATGCTAGTAGTTTCAGCTCCAGCATTTCTGCTGCCATTTGTGGTTTCTGGTTTTGCTCTGCCTCAATTTGTCAGCTGTCTTTGGTGATGCTTGTTGCTAAGTTGCCAGCCCATTTGGGTGTGCCAGTGCCTGGTATTCAGTGCTGATACCCATAATTATTTTATAACTGAGGCCAAGGTAATTGGTAAGCAATTGTAATGAGTAAAATTGGGACATCAGTTTTTACATGATAGAACATATTTTCCATTGTTTACGTTTGTAAGCTTTTCAGGATTACCATATCTGATTAAGGCAAACTACTGAATATTTAGTTTTTTCTCTCTCTAAAAGAGCCGATTATATCTCGGATTATCATTTTTTCTAAAAGAAAATTATTTCTTTGATTATCATTTCTTGGCAAAAATACTTTCCTTATATTTTATTTGCTATCAATTTTAATGGCATACTGTACTGAAGTTTAGAGGTGTTTCAGCTCTTGTTATCAATGCACAATAATTTTATAGTTTTTACATTTACAATGTTTGATTACAAAACTTGGGAAATTATTAGCTTTCTTCTAATTCTTAAGTATGTAGTTTTTGTGCAATTTGGTTTACCTTTTTATAAACTTAAAAAGTTATAATGCAATAATATATATCGTACTCTACTTAATATCACAACTAAGGTAATTGTTTCCTATCGTATAGAAATTTAAATGGAAGCATAACAGCTGCTGTTATCTGAAATTGTTGTTTATAATTAAACAGCTGTTTTTCATTCAGTTGTTTGTAGCTGTATGTGTTACTAACAATACTTTATTATTCATTCTATTTTGCTTTTTTAACTTATTAAACTTAGAAGTTGTCATAAAGATGTGCAGAAGAAGAGTTAATTTATGAAATTTTTGTCTTGAAAATGAACTTGCATATTACACGAGATACATTATAAAATAATTTTGCGCTCGCACAATATGCGAGATTGCAAGTGTTACATGAGTATATGCGGTATGTCTGCAAGTTAATTCACTTAATTTTTAGGCCCAAAAATTTCTATTGATAATAGAAAATAATTAAAATATTAAAAATATGAAATTTATTTGCCCTAAAAAATCCATGATGTAGAGAAGTCTGCAATCTAAATTTCATCATCATCTCCTTCCACGCCTATTGACACAATGTGCTTCGGTTAGATTTCACCACTCGTCTCTATCTTAAGCTTTCAATTAAATACTTCTCTATTCATCATCTCCTACTTCACACTTCATAGTCCTCAGTCAAGTAGGCCTGGGTCTACTAACCCTTCTGGTGCATTGTAGAGGCGAGTTAAAAGTTTTGTGAAATAATCTCTCTAGGGGAGTGCGATGGTGAACTAATATCTCATGGGCAGTGCGAAGAACAAACCACCCCCATCCATCCTGCACAATGATTTCATCCACAAATTATTATTATTATTAGCTAAGATACAACCCTAGTTGGAAAAGCAGGATGCTATAAGCCCAGGGGCTCTAATGTGAAAAATATCCCATTGAGGAAAGGAAAAAAGGAAAATAAAATATTGTAAGAGTAACAGCATTAAAATACATATCTCTAATATAAAATATAAAACTTTAAACAAAACAAGGGGAAGAGAAATAAGATAAAATAGTGTGCTCGAGTGTACCCTCAAGCACTTGATTAATCTCTCTAATAGTTTTATTTCTAATCCTGTCCTGCCATTTCAACTCCCAATACTCCTCTAAGGGATTTGTTCTCATTTCTACAAAATCTGTTGGATATTGTTTCATTGTCATACCATGACTCATGTCCATACAGTAGTACCATTCTCACTTAACTGATATATAGCTTGATTTTTATATATAATTTTAGGTGATTTGATTTTAAAATTTTACACTATATTTATAAATCCACCATGTACTGAGAGAGTGATGGGTGAACTGTTATATGGACAGGGTCACAGTAAATGCCAAAAGTTAATGTAAATGCTCAGTGAGAAATATGCAGTTACCAAACATGAGATATGTTGAGACGTGTGATTTAAACTAAATTCTATTGATAATGAATTAATGTTCAGTGATAAAAACAACCATTCTTCTTTTTTGCATTTTTAGTTCAATAATAAATTAGGTAATGTTTATTACCACTACATGTCTTTTTAGCTGTATTAAACTAATTTTTATTGAAAACATGACTGACTGGATATATAGGTTTTTTAAGTGTTTAGAATTCAGTATAGCACATGCTGACTGCCTTATATAAGTGTAATGAATTAGGCATATTAGGTTAATGTGTGTCAGTCTTAAAAGTCTTAATCTTGTATTTTTCCTACAGCAGTGAAGGTGCCGAGTCAGTGAGTAGTGGAGGATGCGATACAGGCTATTCATCACGATGTTCTACTCCTCCAAGCCCCCCGAGTCTCCCCCCAGATCAGACCTCCAATCCATACGACCCCAAACATGGCACCAAGTAGGTCTATATTTTTTCAATGAAACTTTTTGAAATTTGTGTGGTACCATATGCATTTTCCAAATTAAAAGCTTGATCGAATTAAAAATAAAATTGTTATTATTACAGCATTTTTTACTTAGCTTCATCTGGAGAGAGTAATTGTCAGAATAAAGATGATTAATTTCAGTTTAAGAATTTAGTTTCTAAAGGACACTAGGCGGTAGATTTTAATTTTTTTCTAGCTGTAAAATAGATTACATGGGAGACTGGTATTAATCTGTTGTGTAAGATGCCTTTTTGTGGTCGGAAAGATCATAGCTAAATGTTTCAGCTACAAGTGCTGTATCAGAACCTTGTCAACTTAGGAGGTTCTGTAATGATTAAATTTTCCCTGGTTACTACAACCAGGGTTTACTGCATTTGTGTGGGGAAATTTTTTTTATTTTATTTTAATTTTACCACACACTTGTTTGAGGAAACTAACCACAAGTTAAGCATGGGAGGAAGTGAATTTTTCTTCTTATAAGGATAAAAACTTCCAAAATAAAAATTTTTTTTTTTTCTTTTTTAATACTGTAATCATCTTTTGGAGTACTGTTCTTGCTCTTCCAATCTGGAGTGTAACTCATGAGTTTCTTTGCCTTGATAGGGAGTTACCCAATTTAAATTGAGTGGTGCCCATACCTGGGTACCTGATAGTGAAATTTATATGCCTGGTGGGCATTCCTACCACTAACAATGTTCCTGGATGGGGATCCCTGTGTAGTGGAATGTCATTGAGTGTTACCAGTGCTTCACTTGTGAGAAAAACCCCTTTATATTGGTTTGCATTGTGATTGGGGAAGTTCTTGTAGCTCAGTCATTACTGGTCACCCAGATTGCAACTCATCTGTGACAGCAAGGAAGAATGGTTGGCAAGGTGAAGGAGAGAACACCCTCTGTTCTTTCTCTAACAATGTCTTCTCCCTCCTCCATCCCCTCTGTCGGGCATTTTGTCCTTGAGAAGATGACAACTAAGAATATAGTTGTTACTTTTAACCTTATGAGGGCATCATAGGGAGCTTTCCCTCAAGACTGTGTCTTAGGAGATTTTGAGGCTCTCCGTATTGTCGACCATGAAGGTATGGGAGTTGTGTCGCCTTCATCATCTTACACAAGTGATGAAGATCCGTTAACAGTCCCTCTCGATCACCAGTTCAGGACCTTCTTGATCCTCTCCCTCTTTCCTAGTTGATACAAAGATGCCTGGTGTCACGTCAGGGGCCTGCTACTTGAGGAGGACTCGACACTTGCGAGTGTCGCAGCGTTCTCGTAAACTCCAGTAGGAAAAAGTAGGAAGTCTCCGGACTCGGTTACCGATCTTGGTGAGGATGTTTGCCTGATGATATGATTATTTAGTTAATGATTCAATGGTTGTTTCTTGTCTTGAATAGCTGGAAAAATAATTTTTTTTTTTAGAATTTTTTATGCAAAGGTCACTGCTGCTGCTGTTGTCCATGTTCTGTTGATTTTTTCATTCATCCTCTACCTTATGGTTGGGTAGTTTTTATTGTGGATATGATGAGAAGAGTGGTGATTCTTTTGGTGCCCCCCTATTCGAATGTATGCAATATCATCATTTACTTTCATTTTCATGAGCCTTGCTGTCAGTAATTAAGGCTACTGGTCTGCCATTTCCTAGTTGTTGGAACTGAAGTCTGCAAAAGGATTAAATCCAGGAATTTCTGAAGGCCCTACCATCTCTTCAATTTAGACATTCCTCATAATACATTGCAGCCTTCAAATGGAACTTCTTTTTCGTCTTCGGTTTGTTCTTTTGTCGGTTGGTTTTATGCTTTTAATATTGAGCCGTGGTCAGTTAACCTGTATTTAGATTGATCATACCTCATGGACTAATCTAGTTTTAGTGTCATCATGTTAATGATTTTACTCTACAAGGCTCCCTTCATTGCCTTAGGAGGACTATGCCTCAAAGATGCAAGGATTTAGAGCATTCCTTGTCAGTTCATTATTTGAGGATGTAAGTCTCTAAAAGCATCCTACTGAATGCTACAGGGCACTTGATTAAGCATTTGTAAGTGTGTTTTAGGCTAGCCAAGTAAGGAGTGGTTGTCTTTTAAGATCGTGGCCCTCTTGTAATTGTTATGCTTTGATAGTTTCATTCTTCATGAAAGCTGGTACCTGATTTTGTAGGTTAGCCTTTATTATTATTATTATTATTATTATTATTATTATTATTATTATTATTATTATTATTATTATTATCATTATTATTATTAGACTATAAAAAGACTTGTGTCACCCTGTTCAACATTGAGACATTTGTCACCTTTTACCAAGCAGTCAATTTTTTCCTCGTAGGAAAGGTCTCCATCCACAATCTTTGTAGTTACACCTCATCAGAATTATATTTACCAATACTTTAAAAACAATCCTGAATTAATGTGGATGTTCAGCTACTAACTGTACCTCTTAAAAATAATGTCTTTTTAATTCATTTGATTTTAAGTCTACTCTGTCTCTAAGCAATCTATTGAATCCATTAGACCTTCACAAGGTTGTGGTTCTTCAAATGGGCAATCATTCCCTAGTATAATAAAAGTTTACTTTTCAACAAATGAAGATATGATTACATAAGCCCTATTGTTCATACAAATACTTCATTAAATTTAAATGGCCAATCCTTTCCCCTCATTCTTCCTTTACCCGAGCTAATGTAAAAAATACATTGAGATGGGTTGATCTCCAAATGAGTGGGTCAAAGATGTGCATGTGCTATCAGTCATCCATTGCTCTTCAATTCTTTTAGGCTTTACCATTTTATAATTGGCATGTGTGTGGGGACATCTTATGCAATTAGGTCTTGAGAGAGTTCTTATTTTTCTGTGAAGAATGTTTTATAAAAAATTATTTTGAAATTAATTATTTAAATATATTTAGATATTGCTGACAAATAGTGATGGATTAATTTATTCAATTCATTTTGGTTTGTCAGTCATAACTGAAGGTTGCTATGGGGACCACTATGTACCAGAATCAAGCACACTTACTTTATACTTCATTCAACTATCTATACATGTACATTCATTTTAATGAAACTAAACTTTTCTTCCTGGTTATTCTTAAAACTAATCATATCACTGATTTTATAAACAAGTATTGCACCACCTAAGGTTGCTTGGATGAAGCACTTTTCAAAGAAGCAATATTTAATATCTTCTTGAATTAATAAGCTACGTAATTAGTACAATCCTAAGTCCTAATGAACCTGACACTAAATTTAATGTATAATTATAAATAGATGCAGTACTCTGACACCATACACCAAATTATGAAATGTAGCATACCTAAATTAAGTTCCAAATATAAATAAATCTGATCACAAGACATATGTTCAAATTACTAATTAAGTTACATTCAAAGGGGTCAATCCGTCACCTGTGTAATGTGTATCCTTTTTCATATACCTCTGTAACTCCCAGCAGAATTGCTATACAGTACGCCACATTTGTGTGGCAACCATTAAAAGGGGGCAAGCATTGATCAATAGCTGCACTTGTTACACTAGTGTTCTTAATCCTGACCTACACAAGCATTTTAAACGTCTTTGTGTGTTTAGCAATATCCAAAAGAATCAGAGTTAACTCTGTTACATTCATTTATTCTTGACACCCTTGCTTCAACTGTGGTGTAACCTATCTTACAAGAACATCTGAAGCTTCCCAAATACCAGCGTACACACCACCCACTCCACATCAATCAACACAGAGGAGGGGTTAAAAGTATGAAGTGCCACAAAGGCCACCCTTATCATGTTTAACGTTCCTGTAAAAGACAAGATTGTTGGAAACTAACAGATTGAAGGAATGACCTAAAAAAATAGAAATGAAAAACCAATAACAATGTTTACACTTGCTGGTAGAGTATATACTCAGTGAAGATTAATTGCTTAGTTTGCTTCATATGTGTTAATGAACTTTGAGTTTTTCTCGAGTTTTTCACCCCCACTTAGTGCATTAAAATGATGTTTTACAGTAGGTGTCCGTGTTTAGATATTTCCTGACCTTTTTACTTATAGCACTTTTGTTTATAATGGTGTTAGTGGCCATTTGGGTAAATGTGCACAAGTTTAACTGGTTGTTAGATAAGAGATTTACCCTAGGGAAATTTTAATATAAATTTTAAAGAGTAGTAGGTTGGTCAGGGCACCAGCCACTCATTGAGATACTACCGCTAGAGAGTTTTGGGGTCCTTTGACTGGCCAGACAGTACTACATTGGATCCTTCTCTCTGGTTACGGTTCATTTCCCCTTTGCCTACACATACACCAAATAGTCTGGCCTATTCTTTACATATTCTCCTCTGTCCTCATACACCTGACAACACTTTAGATTACCAAACAATTCTTCACCCACTTCAGTGGCCAATTTCCTCTTGGTAAGGGTAGAAGAGGCTCTTTAGCTATGGTAAGCCGCTCTTCTAGGAGAAGGACTCTCAAAAATCAAACCATTGTTCTCTAGTCTTGGGTAGTGCCATAGCCTCTGTACCATGGTCTTCCACTGTCTTGGGTTAGAGTTCTCTTGCTTGAGGGTACACTCAGGCACACTATTCTATCTTATTTCTCTTCCTTTCGTTTTGTTAAATTTTGTATAGTTTATATAGGAAATGTTTATATTAATGTTACTTTTCCTGAAATATTTAATTTTTCGTTGTTTCCTTTCCTCACTGGGCTATTTTCCCTGTTGGAGCACCTGGGCTTATAGCATCCTGCTTTTCCAACTAGGGTTGTAGCTTAGCAAATAATAATAATAATAATAATAATTTGAATTTTTCAAGGCCAGTGTAATTTCTCTGAACTTATCTGCACAGACCAATTCGGTATTAATGGGAAAAGACGCAGATATTTTTCCCTATTTAGAAATATATATTGACATCTATTTGCCACCTAATGCTATATTACTAAAATCTTGTTTGTATGTCCATTATGGGAATGAAATTACAGATGAGAAGTCATTTTTGTGAATCCAAATTTTAGTAAATGTCTGTATCATACAGAATTCTAATTACTGTACTTGGTTATCCTTGAGGTATAACATTTGACATAATTAGTCTGCTAAACCTTTGCTGGCTTTTTTTCCCGACAGTTGATGGAGTGTTGGGTGGTTGGATGGTTGCATCTGTTCTAACTAGAGGGTGGTTGGTTAGCAGGTGATATGAACACCTGTGTTAAAAAGATGATATGTTATGTAATGCGGCATACTTACACGCACACGTGTGGTGGGGAATCATTTCGAGTTGAAAAATACATTTTTTTCTTGGGTTGAATTTTCTGAGAGCTATCTGGCCTGTGGGTACAATCAGGCTCGGTATTATTCCACCTGATTTTTTCAGTAAACTCTGTTCAGGCAGGTTTGATAGGAGGGCCAAGGATACCTGGTGACTAGTCAACCAGTGCCTTTTCCTTATCTGTTCTTTTATCTTGAGCTTTGATATTAATTTCAAAACCATCATTACTGTCCTCCCTTCATTTGAAGTGCCATCCTGGAGGGTATTAGTTGTGGAGCAGGTGTAAGGTTTGCCATGCCAATGAATTTCATCCGACATTTATCATCTGATTTATGGATTACATTTATATCTTTTCTATATAATCATGGATATAGTTTTTGTCATCATTCTTATGTTGTTTAAGATATAAAGAAAGCTTTTTATATTTTTATTTACTCTGTCTAGAGATATTACTGCAGACCGAGAAAAATTGTGGATCTGCGAGTCCAAGATTCCACCAGTGTCTAGTGTATTGCAATGTTTGTGGACTACATGGCAACATCTGGTTTTTGTCAGGGTAGTGTTCTTGACCCATTACTTTTCATAATACAGTACAGTATATACATAAGATATATTGTTTGATTTGGAGAACAAGTTTGTTGCATATGAAGATGATGCAACTCCTGAATGTAAACCTGTCGTCGCAAAGTCCCTTAATAGAGATTAGCTAAAATAATTGCTTGATGCAAATTTTAGGGCATGAAGTTAAACCCTAACAAAGCTCTAAGTATAATTGTTTTGTAAGTAGGTCAAAGACAGATGGTTCTGTCACTAGCTGTTCAAAGGAAAAGTCAACATTTTTGAACTGATGTGTTCGGCAGTAAAGAGGGAAACAAGAGGGAAACAAGACTCAATCTTCCTCATCCTCCTTTCCTGAAGCTAAACTAATATGCTTATGTAGGGTAGACCCAAATGTTGTTTTTCCTTTATTATTTTATAAAGACATCAGAATTCTTAGCTCGTATGTTACTCCATTAGGTAGATATGATTTTCACAGCTCCAGCCGCTTATTACTGACCAATTACCATTATTTTGAAGTTATCTAAAAAGTGTTAATATGTTTAGGTATAACATCTAAATAGATATGTTAAAAGTTATATTCTGTTCCCTAGTTTGCATTTTGGCATTCGTAAAGGCCTCAGAGCAAGTTATACTTTTCTCAAAATTTCCAATGGTGCACAGAAATCCATTATCCGAAATCTTATTAGCTCATGATATCTGTTAATTTTCCTTGCTTATTTAATCCTTAAGAAATAGGAATTAATTAACCAATCTTGTGACATTGTCTTCACTATTTCCAGATAAGTAATTTATTGTAAAGAAATGACACCCGCTCAGAAATGAAGAATCTGGATATATGATAAATTGGTCCTTATGTTCCTTTCTAGCCTTAAAAATGCAGTAATTCTAGCTAGATCTCTATTAAGGGATTCAGCAACTCAAGATCTACATTCAGGAGATAGAATTGATGCAAAGAGAGTACCATCATTTACATATGCAACTGCTTGTTTTCTAGGCCAAACTGCATGTCAAGTGTATATAGTCTGAAAAGTAATGGGCCAATAACACTACCCAGTGGAACACAAGGTATCACATTCCTATACACACTGGTGACCCTCAACAACAACTCTTTGAGATCCATTACTTGAAAATTCAATAATGATGCTCAGAAACGACCCACCCACTCCCAACTGTTTGAGTTTAAAAACAAGGGCCTAATTATTAACACGGTCAAAGGCAGCACTAAAATCGAGGCCAATCATACGAACTTCCTGATCATAGTCAAAGGATTTCTGTACAGCATTGGAGATAGTAAGAAGAGCATCACATGCTCCGTGGCCTTTACGAAAACCAAATTGCAAACTAGGGAACAGATGATTACCTTCAGTAAACCTATTAAGACGTTCAGACACTTTAGATAGTATGGGAGTTATGGAGATTGGGCGGTAATCAGTTGGACTTGAGCTACTACAAACACATTTACATAGTGGAGTAACATTACCAATTCTCCAACAAGTGCTAAAAGCTCCTCTTCTTGCTAACTTGCGCAAAATTACAGATAACTTTGGAGCTAAGAAATCTTCATCCTTTATAAAAATCAAAGAAAAATACTATTTGGGCCTACACTTCCATAAGCATCAAGGTCCATCAACAGAGCTTTAATTTCACGAGATAGAAAAGCTAAACCAGTTAGTTTAGCCTCAGGAAAACAGGGATGAGGAAGTTTGAGTTTCTCATTACTCTGCTTACTGTCAAACACCAGCCAAAAGGGTTGACTTTTCCTTTAGACAATGAGTGACTGAGCCATCTGGTTTAAGTAGATGCGGAACTATTGCATCTATACCAAAGAGTGCAGATTTAAGGGTAGTCCACCATTTATGTTCCTGGGTTGTACCAGAAAGGGTTTCTTTTATGGTTAGATTGTATTCCTTTTCAGTTTGCTTGGAGAAGGGAGTTGGCGAGTCATTAGCTGATTACCAAAACAAACAAATAACCTGCTACCGTATTTAATTATACGCAGTGCAATATAAAATAAGTTTATTTATTACATGAGTGATAATTTTAGGTTTATATTATATGTTTGGTGAGTGTGAGTTCTTATATATCATTAGTTGGGTGGTTGTGGGTTGTCAAGCTCCATTGTACAACTTTTTCTTATCAAGATGCAGGGTGATTTTTTGGGAGCCTTTTTCAGGAAAAAAGTGCGTCTTATGGCACTGGAAATATGGTATTCAGGAATAAAAAGATTTAGAATGATTTTCCTAATCAAGCAGTTGAATCAGTCAGTGGAACTTCAGAAGTTCAAACGTTTTGATAATGCTTTTTTGTTCAGCAGACTGACATAAGCATATTTTAATGTTGTTGCTGATTTTAAAATGTTTTTTTTTATTTTTTTTCCCCATTACTTACAGTGTATTTCATTTTCTATTTTCTTGTGTCCTTTAATCGCTGGGTTACTTTCCCCGTTAGAGTCCTTGGGCTTGTAGCATTCTGCTTTTCCAACCAGGTTTGTAGCTGGGCTTGTAATAATGATAATAATATACTCTTGGTTTTTATAGTTATTTTATTGGTAAAATTTTAAGACATTTCAAGTGATGAAAGCTACTTTTAATCATAATTTTCATTCCTCAAATATTTCTTTTTTAGTTTTTCTAATTTTCTGGATCCATGGGGTAACAACTTAGTATGGTATATGAACAAAAGGTAAAAGATTCGTTGTTCAGATTTTTACTAGCTGTCACAAACAAGTCTGTGGTGTTTCTGGTAATAGTACGTAATATAGGCTGAATGTCCTCTAGCCAAAATAAGTACCTATGTTGTCATATAGTAACTTATGATATTGGGAAACGATTGATCTAAGCTTATACACTATACTGAAATAAATTCCAAAGAAAGTTTGACTGTGAAAGGATCATAAAGAGAACAATGAACACACATCTTGAAGAAAGTGTGATGGGTGTTTTTCTCAAGTACTCGACTAGATCATTTTCTTGAATATGACATGTATGATATCTTGTACTACCTAGACTGTATTGTTTGTCTTTTTGTGATTCATTTAGTTTTACTATTTTAGATTACATTATTAACCTTACTCTTTTGTTGCAGACGGCATCTTGATGTTCCTGTTAAAAGCAGTGATGAAACTAACAGTAGCACCAATAGAACGCGGGAGTCGCGAAGTGAATCTCCCAGTGCCTGTAGTGTCAGTTCTCAGGGATCATACCGAAACCCACGTCAGAAGCGGCGGTACAACAACCACCACGTTGACAGTTACGGTAACCATTACCACAGTAATGGGCACTATCACCATAATCATCATCAGCAACACCACCACAACCAGCAGCAGCAGTACCCAAATCATTTCCCTTATAACCAGCAAGGGGGTGGTTATGGTGGTGGTTTTGGTCGTGGAAACAACCAGTATTACCACTATGTGGACCATGTCCCGAGAGACTGTACAAACTATCATGGTCGGCGGTATGGTCGGGGGGGATACGCTAACAGTTGTTACCAAGGCCACTACTATGGAAGGGATGTGAACCAATATAATAGTGGTGATGGTTACAGATATAATCATGGGAGGGGGGGATATAATAACAGATATCATAACAATCAAAGAAACTACTATAATGAGCATTTCCCGCCTTTGGACGGTGGTAATTTAAGGGACCAAAGTAAATCGATACTCAGTGACCGAGCTGGAACATTTAGTAATGAGTGCGTCAGTGATAACAAGCAGTCCAAGTGCGAAGTAACAACCACTCCCAAAGACCTGTTAACCGGATCAGATTGGGATGGTCTCTCTCAACAGGTGTGGGACACTTTTTGCAAGCATCAACAGACAGACAAAACATTTTTAAAGAAGTTGAAGTTGAGGGAAAAGATTTTTAAAGTGATACGGGTGAGTAGGCATAAGATTTTTATGCTTTTAGTTTCTTAGTTTTTCCAGTATTTTGTGTGGTTTGAAGTGAATGAATTGTTCAAAGGAAATAAGTTAATTTTTAAAGATTAATGTTTTTACTAGTTCTGTAGCCTTTGTTTTAAGGGACTTGCTGTTTCAGTTAAGATTTACAAATATGACTGTTCAGAATATCGAAGTGCATTAGTTTGATAAAATGATTTATGATGAAGGTTTGAAGGAGTACTTTACATATGTGTGTGTGTATATATCTATATCTATATCTATCTATCTATCTATCTATATATGTATGTATATATATATATATATATATATATATATATATATATATATATATATGTGCGTGTGTGTGTGTGTGTTTATACATACATACATACATACATACACTGATTGAAATAGAAAATTTGTTGGTTATTTATCAGTGTCAGTGGCCTGCTATTAGTTTTAGTTCATTTCTTTATTCCATTCTGAGCATTGGCATTATTGGGATATTCATGTCACTTATTTAACTGCAAGGATGGTACATTCCCAAAAATGGTAGCACTCTGCAAATCATTTTATGAATATTCCCTACTCGGTTTATAGAGGTTTGTTCGTAGGTGTTAGTGTTTATCCTCTGAAAGCCTAATGCAGACCAGCCTTATAAGCACCCTTACCCCCAAAAAAAATGAAAGGAAAAATCAGTAATATACTTTGTGCTCTGGTAAAATTAATGCTTTTGTAAGGAAAAGTATTTTTCTTTATGAAGAAATATACAGTGCAAAGAATATTTTTGTTTATCATGGAATAAGTAGCAATGGAGATTGAATATTTGGTCTTTACTAGAAGCATTTCTGCTGATGTAGTCTTTTAATGTGTGTCCCCATATTTATGAACTCCTTGTTGTGGTTATATTTGTTATTATTATTATTATTATTATTATTGTTATTATTATTATTTTTACTAAAGGAAGTTGTATATTTGTTTAATGTAATACAAAAATAAGTTGATGGCATGAAATCCTTACAAATGTTGATTTTGCTTAAGATTTATTAAAAGGATATCATCTTTTGTGGTAGCTTAGGTACGAAAGTTAAATAAGTTTTCAGATATTTTTCATTGTTTTAGATGAATCTGTACTTTATTTAAAGATGTAATTTTTCTTGAATGTAGAAACCAACGCAGTTTCTCTAATTACTTTCCACTTTGGGAAATTAATATTTTGCATACAGAACATGAACACAAGAAAGATATTGAAGATATTGGAAATTGTACTTTTTCACTCTCTTCTGCAGAATGTGCTGCCCAATTGTCGGTTGTATGTGGTTGGGTCTTCGTTAAGTGGGTTTGGTGCTGATTGGAGTGATGTAGATATGTGTCTTATGGTAACGGCGGGAGACCTCGATCAGCGCAACGAAGCTACAGTTGTGCTTAGTTTGCTCCAGCGGGAATTAAATAATTGTGGTGAGTATGTTATTGCATTTGATTCACTTTCACTTGTATTTTTAACATTTACAGTTGGGATTATTAGTGCCCTCTTCAGGTCGCCTTGGTGACCGCTGATGTAGTGACAGTAGGGGAATCAGCTTATGTAGCTTCATTTGTGGTGAATAACGGGTAGGGTGGGCTTTGGTGCCCTAGCATAACCAACCGAACTCGGCTGAATCCCTTGTCAGGTCGAGAGGAGGAATTTATTTTTATTTTTTTTTCTTTTCTCTAAAATTGGGGAAGTCCCTTGGTAGATATTATTATTATTATTACTTGCTAAGCTACAACCCTAGTTTGAAAAGCAGAATGCTATAAGCACAGGGACCCTAATAGGAAAAATAGCCCTGTGAGGAAAGAAAACTAGGAGTAAAATAAATACTTCTTTATAAAATATAAAAACTTTATTAGAACAAG
Organism: Palaemon carinicauda; assembly: GCF_036898095.1. NCBI lineage: Eukaryota > Metazoa > Arthropoda > Malacostraca > Decapoda > Palaemonidae > Palaemon > Palaemon carinicauda. The sequence continues at coordinate 151,384,559 of NC_090727.1, read as the reverse complement.
AGTAAGAGAAATTAGAGAGAAACTTGTGTCGTAGTGTACCCTCAAGCAAGAGAATTCTAACCCAAGACAGTGGAAGACCATGGAACAGAAGCTATGGCACTACCCAAGACTGCTTACCATAGGTAAAGATTCTCTTCTACCCTTAGCAAGAGAAAAATAGCCACTAAACCAATACAGTGCAGTAGTTAACCCTTTGGGTGAAGGTAGATAGTAAAAGTAATTTTCTTTTCCCAAATGATAATTAGATTCTCTGATTAAGCAGGTTATTTGTTGTAAAATCAGGCTTCATGGTTATTTGTTATTGTCCTTTTGTCTTACATGTAAATATCATTATCCTAACAGCGGTTTGCGAGTCGAATGCCTTGAGTAAGTGCTAGGTTCTAAGTCCTGGTCTTTATTATTTTACAATAAAGTATTGTAATTGACTTTTCTCCCTGCACCTTTCCTTTTTTTGTCCACGTTTAATTTTGATAGTAAAATGTCATACATTATGTAACTATTCATTCTTCTGCTTATCTAGTCTTGTACATCTTCATCTTTTTTCTTTGCTCTATTTTTCATTAATAACTGATCAGGATTAGTGTAGATTTTATTTTGATCTCCCAGATTGTCATAAGTTCTAATTTGTTCTTCTCCCAGATTGTCTTGTATTTATATTCTTACTGTTTTGATGTAGATTTCAAATGCATAAAAAGAATTGCCAAATGATAACTATGAATTGCTGGTCAGAAGGTTTCTTTTGTTTGAATTAAATGATTTCTTATTGATGTTTCATCACCAGGCTCTACTCAGAAAATGGAGCTGATCCGAGCCAAGGTACCAATCCTAAAGTTCCGCGATGCTCAAACTCATGTTGATGTGGATCTCAATTGTAATAACGCGGTGGGAATTCGTAACACTCACCTTCTTCACTCGTACTCACAGTGTAAGTGTCTGAATTTGGAATTGTTTTTTTTTTTTTTGTGCGAAGGTCATGTGATTTTTATTGATGTATATTTTTTAGGGGAAGTTGTGTTGATCTATTTTATCATGTAAAGTAGTTAAATATGTGTAAACTTTCATACCAAAGCAGCTTAGTAGCAAAAGCATGCAGTTAACATCAGTAATTTATTACACTTTTATTTGCTTGAATTCTTAGCTATTTATATTGATTGATAGATGAAAGGTCCTAATGCTTCATGAATAGGGAATAAGTTACAGAATGACCTTATTATAGCAGTAACTGTGGTGGATAATGTGGGAGGTTGGGCTGTGGCACCCTAGCAGTACCAGCTGAACTCGGTTGAGTCCCTTGTTAGGCTGGAGGAACGTAGAGAGTAGAGGTCCCCTTTTTTGTTTTGTTTCATTTGTTGATGTCGGCTACCCCCCAAAATTGGGGGAAGTGCCTTGGTATATGTATGTATGTATAAACTTAATGCATTATATTCACTCCATTTTCACAATACTTTCCAGTGGATTGGCGGGTACGTCCTCTAGTCTTGGTGGTGAAGTTATGGGCACAGCATCACAATATCAATAATGCCAAGGACATGACCATATCATCCTACTCCTTGGTTTTAATGGTGATACATTATCTGCAAAGTAAGTCACTTTGGTAACGTTTACCGTCTTTTACTTTAGTTCGTAGGGTTTATGGAATTCATGGGTCATCAAACCAAATTTTTGTAAATCAATTATAACAGTTCTATAGTATGATTTGTCTAATGACTTCAGTGTCTTAGAATTATGAAAGTAATGATAGAGAAATGACACTTGAATATTTTGGTTTCTTTCAGATGGTGTACAGCCTCCAGTTTTGCCTTGTTTGCAGAAGAACTTTCCTGATAAATTCCATGACAATGCTCCGATAATGAGTATCCTCATCACTGAAAAGATGCCCACATTCACTTCCAACAACCATGAGACATTAGGACAGCTCTTTCATGGTTTCCTCAATTATTTTGCCAACACTTTTACGTAAGTTGCCTGCGCATATGTCTCTTGAAGCATTGTCAGACGTAATACTTTGATGTTTGTAAAAAACAGAGGCACAGTAGTATACCTTTGAATTGATGTCTATAAGGGTTTTCGTAATCAACAAGAACAGTTCAGTAACATGTTGAAATAGGGAATGCTGTACTCTGTAAAACTGGTTATGAACCATCATATATTTTTCCTTTTAACTCTGTGAAACAGGTTAATTTTACAATCATGATTTCCTTAGGGTACTACCATGCCTTTCATGGCTGCCAGTGGGTGATGCTACGGGTTTTCTGTTCACTATAAATACCCAATTCCTTTAAATGTTATTCTCCTTTTTAAATCTAATTTAAAAGAAAAAAAATTTCTGAACCCAAAAAAGAGCCTAGAAATGTGATAAAGGTAACTGTATCTATAAACTACAACAAATCCAAATAACTTTACTTCGATTAATGGTTGAAATGCTAGGATACATCAAGACCTGGAAAAAATTATTTCTCACAAGAGAGCATACCATTGACTAGTATACATAGACTACAAGTCACATCCATCTTCTTATAGAACGGGACAAAACATTATTTATAAATGAGAGGTAAAAGCTGGTGAAAGGAAAATATCATTGTAGAGTAATAAACCAAGCTGCAACACTAGTTGTAAAAGCAGGATGTTACAGGCATTGTGTCATCAAAGCATGCAATGTGGTACAGTGTAGGTATTACTAAGGGGTTATAGCAGTATCCCTTTGAATCCTTGCTGTACTCGGTTTTGTCATCTACCACAACTCCATCCCCGCCTCCTTTCTTATCATGTAGTTTCGATTAACTTTCACTTAGTGTAACTGACCCCCCCCCCCTTGCAACTGGATATTCAGTGGCCTAAATGGCACCAATACTAGGGCATGCAGCTCAAATTCATAGATAGAATTGGAAATGTCTCTTAAGGCATAGTGTGGTTAGAGCCCAAGAAATGTTGCATAATTGACATGTGTGATCTGTCCATCTGGAACTCCTACTTGGTTTTAAAGAGACAGTGTTATTGTCTTCCAGATCTCTTACACAAATGTAAACAAAAACATTAAATAGAGTTGAACATATAATTTTTTTTAATTGTATGGCATTGATTTTTTTTTTAAATGAAATTACAAATTGGTTTTGTAATTACTACTAGCAGATATATATTTAACATCTGCGGAGGTTAGGGTCTCTCTCGTCTGTTGAGTTTCTCGTCTACGGGAGAGACTTGGAACACAATACCTGCTGATAAGAAGGGTCAACCACAGTATATGTCCCACCTCAAACCATTCCCATTTTCTTGTCCCTTGTGCCACTGACAAACTGATTGACTAGCTCACTGAACCAAATCTCTTCATTTACAAGCAATACAAGGCTGTTCCAGCTACACCAAAAGAAGATATTTTTATGAGAGACTTCAGATTGTGCACATGAAAATTATAAATCATTTTCCAGCTTTGGGGTTTTAAAGGAAATTATGATTTTATCCAATAACATAGACATTCGTCAGCCTCTGAAGACTAAACCAGTAAAAAGTATTTTTAGTGAAATATAATAAATTTAAATATTTTTCTTTTGATAGACACAATTATAAGAAGCTTGAAAAACTTTCTCAATTTACCATTTCCTTCTACATTAGAATAAGAAATGGAGTGACATCTAGATGTTTAAAGTAATTTCATTTAGGTAATTTCTTTTTTATTTAAAATAACTTGGGGTATCCAGTGTCCCAGATTAATCTATCAACAATTTTTATAAAAATTGCATCAGCAGGCGTAAAATGAGAGTTGTTTCCTCAAAGGTGAAATTTTTATTGTGCTTTTGTATAATTATTGGAACTTTTAGAATATAAAGATGCTTTTTCTCTCTTCAGTTGTTGTAGATAGTTAAATTTTTATTTCACATGTACAGAACATGGTTTGGTATGATTTTTGAGAAAGGGATCTCATTTTAATTCCAGGTATATTGAGGATACAATCTCAGTCAGAACAGGAGGCACTATACCCACGGCCAAGTGCCGAGCTCACAGGACCCGGAAGAATGATTCAAGAATGTGGAAATACCTCTGTATAGAAGGTTAGTTTTATTTATTCAAATCTCTGGAAGAGGTGACAGCACAAAGTAAAATTTTTTCAATTTTATGATAAAAAAAAAAATTTTAATATAGAAAAATCTTGTAAGCAATATGTGAGCAGTGGCATTATTAGAAGTAGTTTTTTTTTTTTCAATTTCCTAACCAAATCTATTTCTGGCAATTTGCAATCTAGTAGCACAAAAAGGAACCATTTGGCTGATGTTAACCTTTGTATTTCCATTCAAAGTTCTGAAATAATATCTCCAATTAGGTGTTGATGCTTCTTATATGGTTTCTTATAAATATTTTTTTTCCTATAAAAGAAGCAAACTCGTTTTTATTTACACCATCACCAATGGAAAACTGTAATGTGAATAGATATGAGGAGTTTCGTGTGACATGCCTTTTAGCATTTCAGTAGCTCTTGACTCTTGATAATTTGAGATTTAGTTTAGGAAAGTAATTTATGGTTGTTATAATCTGTATCTAATATTGATAACTTTTTACCTTAACAGAACCTTTTGACCGGACCAACACAGCAAGATCTATGTATGATGAAGAAGTTTTTGAACGAGTAAAAAAGGTATTTGCTGATTCCTACAAACTCTTAGATGAGAAGAGGGACCTGTCAGCCATCATGTGAAGAAAATTAAGGCATGAGAAGGATTCAGTGATAAATTATATTATTATGAGTTGAGGCTATGTTACCCCACACAGTCATCGTATGAGCACCTTTCCTATTAACTAGAAGCATCTGCTGTTTTAAAGTTCTCGTTTTACCACGGTAGAACGCCACACCTTGCTGGGTTAGTGCCTTGATAATGGGCCACTTTTTCAGTGAGTTTCCTTAACCTTTTCTTAAATTATGAGATGCTTTCATCGTTACTGAGCTATCTTGACATACATAGCATTTTGAAGGAATATGTTCTATGTTTGACAAAATGAAAAGTTATTTAAAAGTGCGAAGACAGATTTTAGTTATTCCTGTACTGTATTTAAAAAAAGGTACAATAATTTTGACACCTTCTGTGTTAATGTACAGTATTAGTGTTAAGATTTGAAAAAGTCATTTATTGTCCTTGCAGGCAACTTTGTTGAAGATCATCTTTGAACAAGAATTGCCAATTGAGCATAGGCTGTACACTTTCTTATCATGTACAGCACATTATAATTTCTCAGGCAGTATGGTAAGGGCTAGAGAAAACATCACACTTGCAGATTTCAGAATGTTTAGGCTGTGATAAGTTTTAGCATTGTATTCAGTGAAGGGAAGAAGTATATATATATATAAAAAACAAAGCCAGGATGAAATGTATTTTTCCTTTAGTTTGTAATTTACTTATGTACTATCATTCATTGCTGTGAGGAAACGCATAATGTTGATACTGATGTTGAAGGGATATGGGAACGTACTAATATCATTACCAATCATGCTTTCAAGGGTTTAAGTGATAGCAGTTGATAAGTAGGAGCACTTACAAATGTTTATTAATTTGACAAAAAATTTAAAAAATATAAATGAGAAAAATTTATAAAAAAAAATTCTCTTTTATCCTGTATAGGGATGTTTGTGGTTTTTTTAATATTACACATCTCTGCCTTGGTATTAGTTGATATAGAGGAATATATATAAATTAACTCATAAGTGAGTGAGTAATATATAGTACTGTAGTTTATGAATGAGGAATTAACATGATTCTTATAGTGCAGTTAATTATGAAATGTAACAAAACTGTAAATGAAGACCAAAATAATAGACCTAGTCCTGAAATTTCAAGATTTGTTTTATTGCAAAAGGTTAGGAGACATTAAAAATGATTAATGTTGCCCAAAAAATTATTCCTGTTATGGCCAGGCTTTAGTACTTTGTTTGTTTGTTTCTCCCTCCAGGTGAATGGTCACTAAACATTTAGAGTATGGTACTCCTCATTCAGTTGTTGCCATTCTTCTATGTAAGAAAGGCTTGTAGTGTTTTATTTGACAAAGATAATTAAAAATATAATTTAGACAATCCTTACTTCTTGAAGTTTTCTGTCTGTTCTCAATGAAGTTTTCTAGTTTGTTTATTTCCTAAATGCAAATTCAGTATTCATTGAAAGAGTATAGTATGCAGTGGAATTTTAATTTGCTAAACTTTCCTATAAGAAAACAGTATCAGAATGTTAAAATGATGGTCGTGAGGCACCACTTTACCAAGATTATTTCATTAATGTTTAGTGGCATCACATTTGGCACTATATTTTAAATTCATTACTGTAAGAAGAACTTAACGAAGAAATCTATTGTATGCATTTGATTTCCTCTTCTTTTATTTCACTCATCTGTTTTGTGGCCTGATCCTGTAGGAGAGATATCAGGTTATCTGTCTTATTATTGTCATTCACAATATTTATCATCATAATGGCAGTGATATTAAGGTATTTAACTAATCTTGTTTTTAAATCTCCTTTTTCTGTAAGTCCTTCTGTTTAGAATAAAGAATGTTGTTATTGTTCTAGATTTGGTTTGATATGTACAGGTCTCTTCTAAATTCCAAGTCAATAAAGATGGAAATTTATTTGGTGATGTTAGTATTGTTTAGTATATTGTATTTGACTTCTGTGACTTATGAAGCAAGAGTTGAATGGTGAGAGGAAATATTTGTTTTGTAATGCTGACATTGGTAAAATTGTCCTCTTATTTGGAAATATTTGTCTTGATGTTTCTAGGTAGTCCAGCACTTTTCTTGGAAATGTTTTTAGGCCTGTGGCCGTTTACCCCCAAGCGTTTTTTGTCATTGAAGAGTTTCACTTGGGCAGAATAGGTGTTCATGTTTCAATCATTTATCTCTTAAAGTGTAATTTGCCTGATGAAGCCATGTGGCCAGGTATACCTCATACAAAGCAAAGAGCATAAAGTATAAATGTCACTCCAGGAAATTAGCCTGATTGCATGACATTTAGTTGGTGGCATTAAGATCAGCAATGTCTGTTTCAGTTAGAATTCAGCTCTTTGTGTATCCTTTTAAGAGATATTTGAAATTTGTTTGGGAATGAAAGCTTACTCAAACTAATTCTTGATAAAATCAAGTAATTTTGTACCCCTTGCTTGATAGATAGGAAATATACTTGTGTTGAAAACTGCATCAAGATAATATTCATTTCAAATTGTAACTGTCAAATGACCCAATATTTTTACTAGTGTCGTATGACTTACATGACACTTCAACTATTTGTAATTTTGAGTATTGCTAGTAGCCATTTTCACAAAAGGCAAAAAGGTGGGGAGGGGGTGCCGGTGAGTAGGTTATGCATACAATGCTATTTACCTGTAGGGAATGCAGGAGGACAATTGTAAAGTTTAGTATGATCAGTCTCAAAACAGACTTTAAAGTCCCCGTCCTCCCATTTTGTTTATTCATAATGGAAGGTGTAGGACTACAATGATTTTCATTTACTATCGTGTTCATGTTATTGTATGTGTGTTGCCAAATGTTCCTATAATGTTTTTGACATTCTTTTTGTACTCTCTGTCTAGCTGATTTATGTCCAAGAAGATTTTGAAGGTTTAAAGCTTCTTCTAAAATAACTGCTGCTTTAATTTGGACGTTGAACTGAACTGTTATAGGATTAAGTACTGTAACGTTCATTACCCCCTCCCTCTCTTATTATTTTTGTTTCATGAAGGAAAAATATGTGCAATTGTTTCCCTCAGAAAATTTTAAAGGAAAGAGATGAAGTAAACATTGAAAAAGCTTTATTTCTAAAACGAAGTTAATTGCACTATATCTTAACAACGCCTTTATTTTGAATTAGTTTATACTAAAGTTTTATTTACAGACATTTCTGGGAAAAAGTTTGTCTAGTAAAATCAGGAATCTGAGTCTCTCTCTCTCTCTCTCTCTCTCTCTCTCTCTCTCTCTCTCTCTCTCTCTCTCTCTCTTTTCAATGACCCATACTGTATATAAAGGCCAGAATCCAACATTACTGTTTTCAAGTTTTGAGTCCTGAAAACTTCCTGGGAAGATTTTAAACTTAGACCTTTTAGTCTTTGATTTCATATGGTAATCATGTATTGTTTCAAAAGTGGAGAATTTGGGGAATATAGTTTATTCAGTCAAGAAAGAATGAATTTTTTTTTTTTTTTTTTGCCGTGGCCAATGGCAATGTATATTGTTTTAACATCCATTTAGTGTCCTAGACATATGGCTATATGAGTTTTGCTTTAATTTTGATAAAGGTGGAAAACTTTATAAAAACATGTTGCTGACTAAACTATGGTTAAAAGGTACTTGTATTATATATACATTATGCGTACTTTATTTACAGTATGGCATTTTGTTGCACCATAAATTACTATATTTTTTTTTTCATATTAAGGATACATTGAAATTTGATTGGCTTAGTGTTGGAATCTTGTAGACATAAATTAAAAGAAAACTAAGGTATTTGTAATAGATTTTAAAATCTTCCAGAGAACTTGTTCTCATTGAATTGACATCATTGGTAATGGTAACAGTTCCAGCATGTCGTTACATTGTCCAAAATGCAACCCTGCGTAACGTTTACTGAAGTGCCTGAGAACATAGCTTATTTTCTTATCCTTGAATTATGTGATTAAGGGAATTTAATTTGAAGCACAATTATATATGATATGGTAACATGCTCTCTGGTAAGGTTGGACTTAGAGGATAGGAGGCAGATTTATTTTCATCCTGCCTACACTAATGGATTACAGTACTAGGTTAAAGTAACGTCAGCACTACTGTATTGGCATTTTATTGTCTGTGGTTGAGATGTTGATTTGATGTGCATGAAAAGGGTTCTGTGCTTGTTTACTTGTTGTATCTGTGTGTAACCACAGTATTTCGGAGATTAATGAAAGTATATCAAAATATTTATTGCCTGATTGTGTGCTGTTTACAGGTATTGTTTTTTTTTTTACTATTAAGAAATATTTCACAATACAGTACTGTATATTGCAGATTTAATTGATTTGCTTAAGAATAGAAACATATAAGGTTTATGGTATGATATTGTATATTAATATATATATATATCCAGTATGTGTAAGAAAACTGCAACAGTATTTAAGTATTTGGAGAAAAATTATCTGTAAGGTTATCCCATAATTTTTATGTATTCCAGATAAGCTCATTATAGATAGCATGGACCATATTCTTTGAGAGTCTGATCTATACAAGTGCAGTAGATGTTCCAAATGATTTGCGAGACGTACACCACCTGTTTTTGCGCAAGTTCAAGTTAAAGTGGCGTATGAATTGCCTCTCCTAAGTAACAACCATTGTAACACATTCCCGTAATTCATTTGGTTTGGTTGACTCTAGGGAGGTTGAGGTTGGCATTTGAGTGTTTTGTGGTTGACGGTTTCCTCTATTTTGGTGGGGAAGATGTCCCGAGACTTGTAGAGTCGTTCTTGAAAATATATGGTTGTGTTTATACTATATATCTTTTGTACTTGAAATAGTGTCAGGTATGGCATATGTTGTTTTATTCATTCTTGTAGGTCCACTGAATTTTTAATACCATCATTCATTTTTTTTGTCTTTTTTTGGACCGTAGCAAATACAGTAATGAATAATATTTTGACCCTAGCAAGTGATATTAGAAATTTGCTCATCATTGAGGTCATCTGCTAAAACTATTTAAATTTATGGTCATGATTGCATTAGCTACCCATATTTAATGTTCATACCCTGTGTGTGGGCCCAAAAACTGCCCGTCTGCGAAATTAGTGTTAGCAGTACATTCACCAGTGTTGGCCCTTTGTGTTCGCGTCCAGCGTTTCATGCTACGTGACATAAGAAAGGCCTTTCGGTTTTATTGTGCATTGTCGGTGGTAATTTTGTGCTCTCGTATATCTGTGTGATTTCCATTCCTACACCAGAAAAAGGGCATATTTCTTAGATAAATGAATTATACACAGTAAACTAAAACAAAAATGAATTTCATCATCTTATACCAGGTAATGTTTACACAAAAATTGTTTATTATACCACTAACTCCCACGTCTTTATTCTTCTCGGAGAATTGCTGAAATGCGGTTGATAGTGGTATAGTTGGTTTTCATGAATAGGGAATGTAAAACTAAGAGATCAGAGTTGCTTCTATGTCATTTTCATATATTACATATTTATCTCATGTTTCTTTTTCTGTCTTGATCTAAACTACTTTGCCACAACTCATAAGTAAATCATACCACCATTCAAATGAAGACAACTCTGAAATTGTTGCATTCCCAATATCCTTCTCATACAGCCCGGAGTGTGCTGGTTACTATGGATTGCTTGTAGTATTTACGGCAAGCAAGTTCACTGTACCATCTCATCCTTTTTGAAGTACAAGGTTTTCATCGTTTATTTTTTGGTGCTGAGTTGCCAGATGCAGTTTTCTTGCGTTCTTGTAGGCCACAATATGCCTCTACTTACAATAAAAGTAAAATGCATACTTCTTTTTATTTTCCTAATAAGGATAGAACTTTGTGTAAAATCAAAATATGATAAGAATTATTTTGATTAAGGTGTTATTCACTAATCTAATTGTTAATTTAGACCAGACGTAAAAATTAAAGGTGGTTGGTTGGATAAACATACTGAAAACAACGACTAGGCAATCCTCTCCCATTAGGCGTTGTACTGTACTATGCCTCAATACAGTATTACCTTTTTTGTTCTTGTACCTCTGCACTTTAAGACATTTCTTTGATTTTATTGCAGCATCCCTTTGTCCTCTAGCTGCATGTACATTTTAGTTTTCCACTATACATCCATTCCCATTTCCTTCCCATATTGGCAGTTAACGCCTTTTAACTTTAATTTCAAGCTGTAGTTTTGGGGTTTTCTAACCAACACTATGTCAAATCTCTCATTTTAATACAAAGCAATCCTTACTTTAAATTTATGGACTGTTGAAATTCTGATTATATTTCTAATATATGTTATTGATGGATTGAAGTGCTAAATGCATTATTTTTGTAAGCAGTCTCACAAACTATGGTGGTAGTAGTGAACTGTGAGGAGCAGAGATTTACCAAAATTACAGGACTTCTAGATACCATATGTAGTTTCAGAAATATTCTGATGATCTGAAAATGGGGGTGACTCCACTAAGACTTTTACGTACAACTGGTCATTGGACACAACGATTACGTGGTCATGTCGTTTTATATTCAGGTTGAAGCTAACGTACATTACCTCCATGTAGCATGTTCTATGCTCAGCACTAGGGATTGTGCAGGAAAGTAATTATTGTAATTGATAGTACCTATTGATAACATCCCTGCCATTGATCACCAGACGGACTATAGTCATGCTCTAACTCGTTAGTTCCTTTAGTTTGCATTTTCACCATCTTTGTAAAGTAAGGATGAGGAAGTCTGGGAATCCTATGGGTGTACCTGCTGAGTCATCAGCCATTACCTGACCTTGATTTTAGCTTGGATGGGGGTTTGCTTGGACACTGATCATAAGATATATTGTCAGTCTCTAGGCCATTACCTGCTTGCTAGTGCAGTGTCACAGTCCCTTGCCTCTGCCATTCATGAGCAGCCTTTTAAACCTTGAAACTTGCCATTTTCACAGTAGGTTCAGCTTACTGAATGGCTTTTACAGCATCCTCTCAATCCTAAACTGTACCCACAAGTCCCACATTTTATCTCTCTACTCTTTGGATGCTTCTTTCTTTCCTGTGTTGGTGTTCAGCATTAATTTTACTTTTACAAATTACCTAAAGTCACAAATCCATTCCACAGCATCACTGCCAAGCCCTATGTCCCATAGAGGTAGTGCCATTAGAGCACCTCATCTGATGCAATGTAAGCATTATTTGAGGGTCTTTATGACATTGCTTTGAAGAGCCGGTATGCCGAAAGTAGTGATGATTGCTCTGGTGATTGGGAAAGAGACTCTGCATTTAGAGGTTAGTGTTTTAGATGAGGAATTGTAAGGACCCAAAGACGACAGAGTTTCTATTGGTACAGTGAGGCTGCTGAGATAAGACATATCCTGATGGTGCACCCATGGAAACAGCCAAAAGGGTTGTGCTGCTGCATCTTTAGACATTTGAACAAATAAATGGACTTTTTTACCTCCTGCCACTAGTCTGAGGTTACAATGGAGTCGTGGGCTAAGTGTCTGTATGTTTGACCACATTATTGGCTATGCAATTGGTTAATATAGAAGTTGTAGGGGAGAGCATAAACTAGTGGCATTTCATGGTAGATGGAGGGGTGAGTGAGGGTGCATGCTACTGTAGCAGATAGCATCATTACAGGAGCATTAGTAGTAATGAGGGTGGATGTGATATTCCAACTGGCTGGGCATTTCTATGTGCAAGGATGGGTTGAGGTCCGGAGGGCTGCTTGTGTGATTAATGTAGATTTTGGTTATATTTGTGTGCTTACAGTAGGGGATGGTTGTAGTGGTGCTACTCCAGTGAGCAAGGACATGGTAATCCATATCAGGTCAAGTGGGCCCCCTGTCCATTTTACAATCAAGAACAACAGATGTTTTCACACTGTTTGATGGTTGTGGAGTGGAGACAGATCATGGAGCCATTGCTGTTGACTGAAGTCAGCATACCTCCACTCTGCCTATCCATAAATCTGTGAAAATAGTAGTGGGTGAAATGTAAGGTTTAAGAGAGACAACCATAATTTGTCGAATAATAGGTGTCGGCATTCACCATGTATGACTCCTACCCAAATACATTCAAAGTAAGCTAGGAATTATGCCAAAATTTCACGTTTCTACATCTAAAAAGGGTGATTTTTTTTTTTTAACCTTTATCTTGAATAGTCCAACATCCACTCTGTCCAAAGTGAAAAACACAGCCATAAACAAATATGTGTGTGAGAATTTTTGAGTTCTGTAATGTCTTTCTCAAAGTATAGTTATTTTTCTTCATATTTGAGTGCCTTCCTTAATGAATTTTATATCACATTATAAATATCTCTAGATTTGCTGCTTGTTGCACATTATAGCAGTGGCCCCATTTCATTTTCACAAGTTAACTCATGAAAGAAGTGTTTGAGAAAATTCTAAACCATGCAAAGAAAATGGGCTAGATTCTCTCCTTTGCAAACAGTTTTGTGGGAAAGTAGTCCCCAGAAAATCTCGTATGCAGTCACAAAGTTTGGCCTCCAAATCTGCTGCTGCAAAGTATTATTTTACAGGGTCTATTACCAAATTTAACAATGTAAAGTTTTTGGGGATGCATGGACCCTAACAATGGCAGTCAAAGTAAAGATTACAGAGATGATAAGAGTGTCACGACTGAGGTGATGTGGGCACATGTTGAGGATGGATTAGGGGTAGGGAGTGAGAATTTAGGAGGAACCTGTTTGGGGGAGAAGGTCAAGGGAGAGACAGAGAATTCGATGGTGAGATAAGGTGAAGGATGATATGGAGAGAAGAGGATGCCTTTGATAGAAAGCATTGGAGAGGGTGCATCAGGTAACCAACCCCATAATGTAGGAATAACAGTGACAAAGAAGGCCTCTAACGATCAGATCTTTGTCATATGCTACTGAATTTTTCCCCAGTGCCTAAAAGCCTTCACACTGTGAGATAAAAATGCACTGGTGATTTTAGATCTCGAACATGCTCCTGCAGAGCAATGTGCATGTCACACAGCTCGTGGGAAATCCATGGGTGCTACATGCTGAAACACATCCAACGTTTGCGACACTGGTGATGATGAATCATAACTCAAATGCTCAAGAGATATTCCATTGTCTATATTAGGACTGGTTTCACAAACGATGCTTTAACAGTGTACAGAATAGATAAGATTTTTTTCGAAACAAACGTGTAATTGCCTATGTTAAAGAAGATAAAGAGTGAGTAAAGAAAAAATCTTAATTTTTTTCATTCTGGATTATCATCATCCTCATCATCTCCTACGCCTATTGACGCAAAGGGCCTCGGTTAGATTTCGCCAGTCTTCTCTATTTTGAGCTCTTAATTCAATACTTCTCCATTCATCATCTCTTACTTCACGCTTCATATTTTCAGCAATGATCTCATCCACATATGGCACTCGAGTAATCTCTCTTATAGTTTCATTTCTAACCCTGTCCTGCCATTTAACTCCCAATATCATTCTGAGGGCTTTGTTCTCAAATCTACTATCTATTTGAGATTGTTTCATTGTCATATCATGACTCATGCCCACATAGTGATACCGATCGTACTAAACTGATATATAGTCTAACCTTCATACGTAATTCAGGCGATTTTTTTTTCAATCTTTCACTAAACTCTATTTCTAAAGGCCTTGTATTAGAGATCATAGTTCTTATATACTTAATGATTCTACCTCATTTATCCTTTCTCCTTTCAACGATATTTCATCTTCCATTGTATATTCCGTTCTCATCATCTGTATTTTTTCTATCTATCTTAAACCCAACCTTGTGTGATATTTCATACATTCTGGTAAGCAAGCATTGCAAATCCTGTGGTGGTCTGCTAATAAGGACAGCATCATCAGCATACTCTATTAGTTTTCCAGTATTTGGAATATTATACCTCTTTTACTGTTAGTCACCAAATTATTGATAAATGGGAAAAATTACAATGATCAATATATCTTATGAAGTGCTGGGAGGGTGGGTCAATTTGACTGCAATTTTGGAAAGGTTAAAATGCTCAGTTTTTCATTATTTTTATTATGATATCAGACATGCATTTTAGATTACAAAACAATTTAAAATTAACGCTTTTACATTTATTTCCAAGTTGGTACCCATTTTCAGGTATATTGAGGCTTCTGTAAGTTTATTGTTTATTTATGAAAGGTATGAATAATTACTTATAATGATTGTTATATAGGAAAATATTACAATGAATAATTATTAATTAAAAAAATATTTGTGTTATTTCAGTAATACATTTTCAGTTATAAGGGCTATGCGAGTTTTTGATAGATACTCGAAAAAAAATAAGCAAGGAAAACATATTATAAAAGCACTTCAAAGTTCTTATTTTATCAGCTAGAATTTCTTTCATAGAGCAGCTATCGGCTGCTATGGTTAAAATATCTAATCACAATATGTTTTATTTGGAACTTGCTGGTGAACATTAAAGGAGAGAAAAGTATGGGAAAATATTACACAGGTAACTTATCATCCAAAACCAATTTGCCTCAAATTATGATAAAAAAAAACATTTTTTCAATTTTTATATTGCATGGCGCTTATTTTAGTACAAATTGGGTTCTTTCCTCTGAATTCTTTTACGTAACTTTAAATATTGCTATAATTTATGTACGAACATAGGTTCCCGTCACCGGTGCTATTGTGATTGATAATGAATGAACCAAAATTGCGCTTTTGCTATTCACTTGGAAAGTGAATACACCAATCGTTTTCAAATAGCAAGATAAAGAGTTAATGCTTACATATGCTATGAAACTCAGAAAATTCGATATTGATATTTGATAGACGCACAATTCATTTTCTACACCAACTATGTCATACATAGTTTAAATGTTTAAGAAGATTCTTTTTTTTTTCATATTCATACTATTTGTATAGATTCTGTGTGGTAACTGTGTATATTTTTTACCAGTAATTTGTTAAGTAACTTGTTTTTAATTATATTAAATGACCATATATTCAGTCCCCGTGGATGAAATCTTTAGTAAAGACAGACTTTATTACCCCTCTCAAGTATCTCGGTCCCGATTACCTCCTTAGCTTTACTTTATAAACTGCTAATCTTTTTTTTTGCAACCATGACTGGGCTGTTATATAGCTTATCATCACGTGCTTGTAAACACTTTCTTATCGACGTTGAACAAATAAGACTACGGGCTACTGGCTAATAAGCGTAATTATACAATCTATAATTTCGTAGTATTAAAACCTGTTTTACTTGTATTTGCTTAAATACCCAATTAGAACATTTCATGTTGATCGTAAATAAAAGGAAATTCATTGATGAAGGAGTTGATTTTGTTTGTACATAGCAAGTGATGGGGATATAATATCAACGCCGTGTAATCTTATCACTGAACTGGCATATGTGAAATATGATCCTCTGCTGGGGAGCCGTTGAAGGGCGGAAACCTCTATGATGATGAAACACTAAAGTAGGATTGTTTTGACCCTTTCAAGTGTTCGATTTTAG
Organism: Palaemon carinicauda; assembly: GCF_036898095.1. Lineage (NCBI taxonomy): Eukaryota > Metazoa > Arthropoda > Malacostraca > Decapoda > Palaemonidae > Palaemon > Palaemon carinicauda. The sequence goes on along the minus strand of NC_090727.1, from coordinate 151,368,385 downwards.
TGATAACCTGTTGGTTTTGTATAAATGACAAATTTATATCATGTACATACTATACATATAACATGCAAAGAAAATACATACATAAATGAGAATTTAAGTTTATAAGAGTATATAAAACCTTTATATGTAATTTTATTGATGACATTTAACTGAAAGTAGTCGAAACCAAAGCTTAATTATTATTTACGGACAGTGTGTGTGCTTACCAGTTACCATTTATTACAATTTAACCTCTGTAAACTAGGAAGGAAATGTCATCCGATAGTGTCTGCAGTTACTGTTAATAAAAATTGTCACCGTTACGTCCAAATCGAAAAACGAAAAGATATTATAGTTTGTGTATCTTTTAAGACGAAACATTCCTCAAGAGTGTTAATGATTTATTAAGAAGCTGCCAATCTTCAGGATGACGTTCGGTTTTTTCGTGACTGTAATCTCGTCTTCCTGTACGAAAGAGATATAGATCTTTGGACCCAGCTGCCATCAGGTTTATTTACTGGTATGTATTCTAGTCATTATCTTAAAGAAAATCACCTTAATGTTATTTCAGTCATATATTTGTTTACACCATATGTCATTCTAAGTTTAGGGTCGAGGGATAGTCTCCCTTCCCTAGTATAGTTGGTATAATTATACCCATGCACAGTTTAGAGATATTATAGTACTGGAATGGGGGTGTATGTATGATAGCGGCCACCTGTATGCGTTATTATGACTAACTTAGAATACGGCAGTGTAAGGGGATCGCAGGGTTGCGTTAGCCGCCCTTTAGGTACAGTATGTAGGTGATAGCGGCCACATGTATGTGTTATTATGACTAACTTAGAATACGGCAGTGTAAGTGGGTCTCAGGGTTGCGGTAGCCCCCTTTAGGTACAGTATGTAGGTAAGGACCTACTTGTAGGTTAGGTTAGGGGGGAAAGTTCAGGTTAGTTAAGGTCCATTTTTAATCAACACATGAGGAACTGGCCGCTGTTATACAAAGGTTCCCTAGAATGTTCGGTTTCATTAGAGAATGGTGTAATATTAGTTAGGATGGAGCCTTTGTGTAACGACGGACCTTCCCTCCCTCATCCATAGAACGCCACCTAACTTAATCTACATCCCATGTCCTTTGTCACTTGGTTTTTGTGGCAATTTAATAATACATGATGGGAGGCGGGGAATTAAATGAATTTTACATCGTAAAGAGGATTTATTATCCGTTGATTTTCACAGAACATGAACAGAAATCTAAGTGTATGAATGAATCTCTTTAATTACATAACTAATAGAACTCGAGATCTCTTGTGGATTTATAAATTACTGGAACAGTTTACTGTAAAATGCTCATAAGTCGTAGATAACAATGAATTACTTAATGGTTACAGTTACACTCGTAGAGAATGGACACGGAGGAGAAATGGCTAATACATTACAAACGAATAATAGATATTGGGTGCCTTGTTGAGTGTCGATGCCAGCCATGACTGAGATAAGCCTACCATGGCATATGGGCCTACTATAGGTTGCCCAAGCACAAATTGAACTCGGACAGTAACTGACATTTGTCTTGGCTCCCCAGGTGTTCTTATTGAAGTGCTCATTGCTGGGGGGTATGAGGGCTTTTCTTGCCTCGGGGTAGCAGTGGCGGGTGTTGCAACCATTCCTGGCTGGTTCTCCTCTCCCCTGTGTACCAGTTAACATGGAAACAGATTCAGTACACGTGTGCTTAGGTCAACAGATAACTAACAATGTCAAGAAATTGGTTCAAACTGATTTCCTCACTGCCCAGGAATGTGGAGATGAGGCCAGAGGTCGGCAACCACCTGCCCTGTTTCCTGTGATTGAGCTAACCTAGTTAACGGCCATTTAGAGTTTGTCTAAATTTACCATCAATGATTTTACTTAAGTCCCCCTCCACCAGACTCAAGGCACTCCCAAACCTTGTGGAACTCAAAATTTTATTGCAGTGTCTTACCGAACCATTATACAGCTGTAGGTTCCCTATGAATGGCAGACAATAGATTCAAAACTACCGCGGTGGAGCCGCCATCGCTGATGTAGGTGACGTCATCTCTCTCCACTCAAGGGAGCTGTAGGTACAACTGTCCAGGTAACAATTCGTTCTCTGCCAGTTTTGGTTGAACATCGGTGGTCGGTGCAGACTTTTTTCCTCATTTGTTGGGAAGTATTATCTCTCCAATATCGGTGAAGTATTCAACTCCGTGTTTGTAGGATTGAAGCTGAATTTCTTTACTGCAATTTTGTGGTCTTACCATCATGTCGGACTCTAGTCCTTCAGTAGTTAGGTTTTGCGCCGGAGGGTGCAAAACTAGGTTAGTTAAATTAATTTATGATTCGCACACTAAGTGCATTAAGTGTAGGGGTTGTGAGTGCTCTAGAGAATCTACTTGTGATGAATGCAATGATTGGAGTGAACAACAGTGGAAAGTTTGTGTTTCTCACTCCAGGAAGATAATTAAGGATGGAATGAGGAATGCGGCTCTTAGAGCTGAAAGTAAGATTAGTTTAGCTTCTTCGGCTTCTTCTATCGAAGCTCCTGCTCCTATTCCTTCTCCTTCTCTTCTTATTATATCTTCGATTTTGAGTCCTCCTGCTCCTGTAACTCCTTTGCCAACTTCCCGTGGAGTTTCTCCTGACACCATTGCCAGCCTCGAGTCTAAATTTGAAAAGAAATTTGATGTATTAGCTAATACGGTGATGCAGTTAGGTTTATCTGTAAAGTCTTTCATAGGAAAGACTTCTAGTGAAGTGAAAGGTGTCAGTGCAGTGCAATCTGAGGGGGTGGTTGTTTGTCCCGATAGTTCTCCTAGACAAAGGTCACTGTCCCGCTCCCCCGCCTCGGGGAGAAGACATACCGGAGGTCCAAGGGAGACTATCGGGGTTTGCCCACAGACAGTCGCTTCCTCCATCGATTCTGTGGTGCGACAGCAGGATTCGACTAAACACCATTGGAAAGGTGTGTAGTTAGGTAATCAGTTATCGACAGAGTCGAATGATTCGTTGCTGGTTAGACGTCGTAAGTGGCGTGATTCTTCAGTCTCACGTCCATTGAAGAGACGTTTGACTGAAGAGGTGCTATCTCTGCCCTCTGTGAAGATGTACAGAGAAGTAGATATCTCTCGCCCATCGTGTAGCGTAGCTACATGGACTTCACCTCGTATTCTTACGACAGCGACAGCTGCCTTCGACTCGGTTGTGGAGCAACCGATTCTGAGTTCGCCGAGATCTTCGACTCATCAAGCTGTCGAAACTTTTCCTTCGACAGATAATTCGACTGGCGTGAGACCTCCGGTGGCGATCGTGTCAAAATCCACGACCCCAGTTGCTTCGACTTCAACTCAAGAAGACGAGATTTAATTCCGTTACGTCGACAGTTGCAAGAGCTGATGAGCTGGATGAAAGAAAACAAACAATGTACGAAGAATAATGAGTCAAATCAAGAACCGTCTCTGTCTCCTATCTCTTCGGATAACGAGGAGGACTTCTCGTGCAGAAGGCTGTCATAGAGGAGATAAGCGACAGACCATCCCCGGAGTTTTACAACCATCTGTTTGTAGTCCCCAAGTCATCTGGGGGCTGGAGGCCGGTACTGGATGTAAGCGCACAGAATTTGTTCGTCCAGATAACCAAATTCAATATGGAAACAACTTGTTCAGTGTTAGAATCCCTTCGTCAAGGGGACTGGATGGTATTTCTGGATATGCAGGATGCATACTTCTACATTCTAATTCACCAGGACTCCAGCAAATACCTTCGGTTTGTGTTCTTGGGCAAGACCTACCAGTTTCGAGCTCTTTGCTTCGGCCTCTCTTGACAGCACTACAAGTATTTACGCAAGCGTTGACTCCTCTGGGAAACTGGTTACACCTGATCAGGTTACTCTGATCCCTCGATTTGTTCAAAGGAAAATGAATGTCTTGGCGGATGGACTAAGTCGCCTTCTTCAAGTACTGCCGTTAGAATGGATGTGTGGCTCGCAGGACCATATTGACGAGCACGACCAACTTGGTGCGCACGAACAACTAGGCGCGCGCAATCAGTTGAAGTGCGCGAACAACTCTTATGACAGGGTTTTTTGAACTCGTAGCGCGAAGTGTTCATGAGTGCACAAGAGTTTTACTCTTATGACAGAGTTTTTGAACTCTCGTTCCGTGAATTGTTCGCGCGCGCCTTTCGTCATCAAGAGTTTTACTCTGATGACAGAGGGATGCTTGCTGCCTAAGGGTTTACGAATCTCTACAGGTAACTATGACACAGTTCCTTTGGGTCCTAGTCATGTAACACGATTCCCGAAAATTCCGTCAGAAATCAGCGACAGAGTTCCTGTGGGTTCTCGGCACAACATTCCTTAAGGTTGTGAGAAAGGTATTCACAAATAGATTCTGAACCCTGAGGTTCTCATTCGAATCTTTCGGTTTCCGCGATCCAGAGGTTTCTGGAAACTCTATGATTGACCTCCCCCCTCTACGGGATGGGCCTTCCAAAGGTGTGACTTACGTCACTACACTCCCAGCTGATTACTATATCAGCTAGTCTGGTTTCGCCAGCACCGATCCTTTCGTTTTCGAATGAACCACCGTCATCTTTCCTCCACCTTCCCACTTCGAGTGGTTTGGTTAGCAGACGGAAATGAGCGAGGAATAAAAAATTCTTTACATTCCAGTTCATTTCCCTGGCAGGCCTTGCCTGATTTAGACGGTTGTTTTTTCTCACTAGCGAGAAAGCGTTCGATGGCAACCTCTTCGGGAAAGCGGCCGATGGCAATTATGTCTGGCATTCTTGAAGCAAACTCCCACATACGAGACTTCACCCTTTTCGGGAGACTCGTTCCTGAGAAGTATTTACAGAACTTCAATGGGTGTTGTTTAAACTTCATGAAGGCCATAGGCCGTCCTGGAGCATGCGCTCTAGCCAAGACAAAACTGCGAGGTTATTGTCTTAAACAAACTCTGTTCTACCGTTTGATGGAGGCAGCCTCCCCCGTCATTGTACCCTGGGTATAACGACTTGCTTTTTACACGATAGGCTTCCAAGACCTTTTATTCTATTCTTATAGGGTTATTGTTTCGAACAGTTAGTCCCGAAGGAGCGTTGTTAGCTGACGTTGAAAGAACGATAGCAACAGCGTGGGCAACTTTTCATTACGTTTACGAATGTTTCAAACTCCGCCAACAGGTAACCAGACATCCGTTTCTGTGTAAAGAACACTTGCTAGCCCCTCACATACAGAGGAGGGGTAAACCAAAGGTGAAATGATCGCCTCTATAACTGTATATTTTGTTTGAGAACATGTTCGCTCTCTTTCAAGAAAATATTACAGTTAATCAACGATCAAAATTCTTTCGGCAATAATGTTGTAATTCGTCGCACATACATTCTAATGTCCCGTGCGGGCATTAAGATATTATCTCCGCAGAACAGAGTTTTCTGAGAGAGTTAATTGTAGAAGCACATTCTCAAGCTAACGACGCAGTGTTTCCTTTACTGAGAGTGAAAGCGCATTAAGTTCGAGCGGTAGCGACTTCTCTCGCTTTTTTACACAACTAGTTGCTATCCACTATCCTGCAAAGTACTCACCAATCATTTTAGTGTTAGTTTTGGTGGGTAAAGGTTTTTATTTCAGTGGAGGTGATAGCTTTTTCATGTTGGTTATTTCTGGTCTTAGCCGAGGGCAAGGGCGATATTTTCTTGTATCTTCGTTCAGTGAACACCATGACTACGAGGATCTTCCACTCCATGTAGAGGCACCCATTGGTCATATTCAAAGCCTTCTACTATGTAAGATGAGCCCCGACCAGAGGCAGTATTCTCCTGCAGTAGCTCTCTTACAAGGTAAGGTGCAACAGGCACTAACAGGGCTTTTGGGTATATTTTATTTTCAAGAATCGTATGTTATTGTTGAAGTAAAACTTACATCCACAGCCCGCCATCTTTGCAATGGGTAATCAGCTGTATAATTGTTCGGTAAGACACTGCAATAAAAATGGATTTTTATTATAAAATGAAGTTTCATTGCATACTTACCGAACAATTATTAATCAAAGCCCTCCCTCCTCTCCACTGGTGGATGGTTGGGCAGAACGAATTGATGTTACCTGGACAGTTGTACTTATAGCTCCCTCGAGTGGAGGGATATGACGTCACCTACATCAGCGATGGCTGCGCCACCGCGGTAGTATTGAATCTATTGTCTGGCACTCGTAGGGAACCTACAGCTGTATAATTGTTCGATAAGTATGCAATAAAACTTCATTTTATAATAAAAATCCATTTTTTTTTTTATCATCATCATCATCTACGCCTATTGATGCAAAGGGCCTCAGAGGATTCATTGGCTAGATACATCAAAGGATAGCCAGTTCCTTGTGATGCGCAGTACCTCTTTAACTAAGGCAAGTAACCCCTACCAGTCCATACTAATTCTAGTAAGATCAACCTCCAGGCATCAGGTGTAGAAGCCGAAGAGACCGTTTGTCCATCGCCTTAAACCCATCCGTCACCCTGCTGCCAGTGACTTCATCGAGATTTAGGGGGCATTTCCTCCACACCCAAAGCTCTCATTATTCCACCAAGTTGCTCATCCGCTTATACGAATATAACCGTTGGCAAACATGGATTGCTAAGATATACCGCCTAGCACGGTATAAAAATTATTTCCCAACAAAGAAAAGCCATTAACTTTCAAGAAAAACAAAACAACCCTACTGAAAATTAGTCTTTGTTCTGTAACTGGAATACAAACCATGCTATTTAATAGGGGTATTACTTTCGGCATAGCTGAAATGACAAGTCATTAATTTTTAAAAAGGGGTTACTATCCACATCGCTAGTTAGCAGGGGTAGGGGAGGGTAGCTTGCTTCCATCCCCCTCTTACACACCTGTGCTTGAGCTCACTTTGCTCTCGGCTCGGAAGGTGGTCAGACATGTCCGCTCTCATCCTCGCCGTCATATTGGCAGCCATTAATGCTTTTTTCTTTCTTTTTGTAGTTACTGTATATATGAAGTTGGCCTCTGCAACCATGCGCACCTGCCCTGGTTTTCCCGACCACCCCTGTGGAACGTTCATGTCGGCGGTTGAGACTGATCCTCACGCCCTTTGTCCTTTTTGTAGGGGCCAACGGTGTGATAGTGTCAGCAAGTGTAGGGAGTGGTCTGCCTTCCAGTGGGAGAGGTTTTCACGACGACGGAAGAAGTCCAAACGGGATATTTCTCCTTCTAAGGTTGCTTCGAAGGGAGAAAAACCCAAGGCCTCTTCTTCCGTTGCCCAAACCTCCTCCGAAGCTCCCACTCAGTCGGTCTCTTTCGAGAGACCGTCGAGTGGTAGCGTAGACCGATTTATTTCTAACCAACCTCGGGTGTCGAGAGATGACGTTGCTTCCCCTAGCGAAGCAGCTTCACCTCTCCCCCCGGGGGAGGGGTGGAGGACACGTCACCAACCTCTCTTTTTCAGCTTTGGTCCTCCTTGGGGCTTACGGGTTCGCCCTCCAAGGAGGTTTTGCTTGATTACATCCTATTGGGTGCTGCTGTCAAGCAATCGCTGTCACCGTCAGAGGTTGATCCTCTGACTCTTGTCGACGTTGTGGTGTCAGGTATCCAATGCGGTTTCGCCCATCTCCTCTTCCACTCCAGACTCTATGGTAGCTGACGGCTTAGTTTCCCCCGTTCCTGATCAACCTACGAGGGGGAAACTAAGTCCATCGTCAGTCTCTCCTGCTAGTGTTTCTCTCCCTTGGGGGAGTTCACTTACAGAGACTCCTCTTTGGAGGACTGCTGTAGGTCATCTTACTGATCCAACGGCCCCTAGAGGACGCATCCGTCGAAAGTCTCGCCTTCCTCTTCGCCATAGAGGCCTTCCTTCACCTGCGGTGAGGACGCGCCTCTTTGGTTCAACGCCTTCTATGCAGTCCCCCGCAGAGGAGCCTTTAGACTGATCATCTGTCACTGCACCTGCATTGGTCCTGGACCTCTCTGCAGATCGTTCGTGATCTCCTTCAGTGGAAGATCATCCTTCTAAAGGACACGTCGACCTTCCACCCGACATACCTGCCGTTCCTGCATGGGCCTAACAAGGCTCCAACTGAACATGCTATTGCGCGCCAATAACCTACGCGGTACGCGCCCACGAAACCTGACAAGCGCTCATCAGTAGCTCGTCAGGCCCCATCCCTACAGCGCGCTAATCTTTCTTCTCACCTTAACACAGGGCATCGTCAAGAGAGTACGTGCCAACATGCGCATACGCTCCAATAAGAGCATAGCTCTGTCATGCGCCCTCATGCGCACATGCGCCACCGATCTCCTGCACACCAGGGCTCGCCTGCGTGCATTGCGCCTATGCGCCCTGTGCTTACGTGCCAACGATCTCCTACGCGCCAGTGCCCACCTGCGCACCAGTGCTCTCCTGCGCATCAACGTTCACCTGCGCGCCATCGTTCTACTGTGCAACAACGCTCTCCTGCACGCCAGCGCTCTACCGCGTGCCAACATTCTCCTGCACGAGCTCATACGCGCCCCTACAACATACTCTCTTGCGCGCCATGCTGCGCACCATCCTACGCATCAGGTAAAACCTGCGCACCAACTTTCTCCTGATAGCAGGCCTACAGACAAGTCAGCCATGCTGCCTTCACCCGCACGCCATCCCTTACCAACGCAGCAGCGCTCACCTGTGCGCCAGCCTTCTCCTGCGTGCATCCACAAGGATATACGCGCACCAACATTCTCTCGCATGCTCAGCATGAATCTACTGCGCGCCGGCGCGCTAGGGTACATTCTCCTGCGCCCGCGTGCTAAGGGACATTCTCCTGCGCCTGCGTGCTAGGGGACATTCTCCTGCGCGCGCCCCCTACGGCTGTTACAGATGTGCGCGAACACTCTCCCACTCGCACATGGTGATTCTCTTGGTCGCCCACGTGCGCGCCACCAGTCTCCCGCGCGAATATTCTCCCATGCGCGCACCACCAGTCTCCCACGTGCGAGCCCCGATATTCTCCCTCTCATGCGAGCACCATTATTCTCCCTCGCACAAGTGTCAATATCCTCCCGCGCGCTAGCCTAAGCATCACAAGGAACGACGTCCGGCAAGGTCGCCATTGCCTCATTCCCCTCCCCGCAAGCGCATACCACCGTGCAATGTGGGAGAAGGGAAACTTCCAGAGGGGTTCAGGATCCCAAAGCTACCACAGGCGAACCCACCTATTCCAGTGACACCTCCCAGGAATCATTCAGTCTCTTTCCCTTCAAGGGGTATGTCTGACAGTGCGTCTGTCAGCCAATAGCCCTGGTTCGGTGCCCTGATCAGAGCTATAACTCAGGCTTTCAAGCCTGTCCTCTCTGAATTGGGACACAGAACCATGGCTTCCTCTACCCCACTGAAGAGAAAAAGAGGAGTTCTAGACGCGGTCACTTCCCCGAGGGCGAAACTGACACCACGCAGATCTTCGAGGCAAATTCCTTCTATTTCTTGGACTGCCTCTCCTTTCCTTTCAGACGAAGATTTCCCGTCTCCAAGGGAATCACGTGAGGAGAGACTTTCCCCCATCGCACCAAGGAGGAAACCTCTCTTCGCGCCGAGAGTTCAACACAGTCAGGGATTGGAAGGAACATGCCACCCTCTTCAATGTTGGAGTCTTACATCCTTCCTAGGAAGGAATCCAAAGACTCCAAAACATTGCCTAAGTCCTCCACTAGCCACTCAGAGAATGTCCGCGATTCTCCCCAAGAAGAGCCTTCGGAGATAGAAGGAGACTTCACTGCAAGTCCTACAACAGGAGGAGACCAGCAAGAGTCAGAACACACGTTTTGGCAAGTTCTGACTGTAATAAGGGCTCTCAACGGGTTTTCCGACCCAGAGATTCCTCCTCGAGAGGGCAAAGACACGGTCTTAGACCGCGTCTTTGGTACTCAAAAGCCCTCTAAGACCAGTGCAGCCTTGCCCTGGTCTCAAGGGGTAAAGAGTACCAGGGACAAGATCTCCCAATAGCTCTCCGAGATGTCCTCCTCCAACCGTTCCGGTACCACCAACAAGCTCCTCCCACCTCCTCGCGTACAGCAGAGGAGGTACTTCGAGATACTTCACCACTCGCTGGAAGAGCTAACCAGGGGAGTCCCTCTTGAGAGACTCTCCAACCAGCAGGTCTCGTTCTCGGCAGCCGAGATCTTCAAGCAGGAGAAGATCGTGAAGTGTGCTATGCAAGCTACTGCGTGGCCCGATATCTGGTTGGGGACCTTAGGTATCCTGATACGTTCTGAGGATTTCTCCAAGGAACGTACCAGGAAAGCTATAGAAACCTTCCTTCTCTCAGGTACTCGCACGATCGAGTTTCTGGCCCAAAAAGTCTTGAACTTGTGGGCAAATACCATCCTGAATCGCCGGGATGCAGTTGCTGAGAGATTCCATCAGAAGGTCCCTAGCGCCGAGATCAATAGGCTCAGACATTCCTCCATAGAGGGGTCTGTTCTTTTCGTGCCTAAGGATGTGGAACATGCCACTGAGAGGTGGAGGGAGTCGCATCAAGACTCCCTCCTTCATAGGGCTTTAACATCCAAGCCTTATAACGCTCTAGCACCACAGCAGTCTCGTCCAGCCAAGACCACTACGATGACAACAGTAGCGAAGACGATGGTGTCTAAGCCCTTTCCTGTCAAAGAAAGGAAAGGCAAAAAGTCCTCCAGGGGAGGCAAAAATCTTAGAGGGAGCAGCCGAGGCCGCAAACGCTAGGATAGGCAGTCCCCCTGCATTTTCACCAGTGGGGGGATGCCTACAAAGCTGCTCAAACAGGTGGAAGCAGCTTGGGGCCGATTCCTGGACAATCTCCGTGATCAGTCTTGGATTTCGCGTCCCGTTCATAACATCTCTACCTCCCCTGACGACGAATCCAGTGTCATTGAACTCCCTTGCCATGTGAAGGGCAAGGGGGCAAGCCCTTCGGGCAGAGGTCCAGACCCTGTTGAAGAAGGGCGCTCTCCAAAAGGTCCTCAGCGGATCCCCAATGGATCCCCAGGCTTCTTCAGTCGACTCTCTCTTGTAAAGAAGGCGTCTGGAGACCAGTCATCGACCTCTCGGCTCTGAACAAGTTTGTCAAACAAACTTTGTTCAGCATGGAGATGGCAGACACGGTCAGACTAAAACTAAGACCGCAAGACTTCATGTGCACACTGGACCATCCATCTTCAAGGAAGTACTTAAGATTCAGCCTGGACAACAGAAGATACCAGTTCAAGGTGCTGTGCTTCGGTCTTTCCACAGCACCACAAGTCTTCACCAGAGTGTTCACCCTAGTATCATCTTGGGCACGCAGGATTGGCATCCGTCTCCTCTGTTATCTGTACGACTAGTTAATCCTAGCAGACTCGGTGTCAACCCTTCTTTAACACTGAGACAAACTTCTGAGACTTTGCCAAGATCTGAGGATCATGGTAAATCTCATGAAGTCTTCCCTGCTTCCCACTCAAAGACTGGTATACTTAGGCATGATTATAGACACCACTCTCCACAAAGCCTTCCCATCAGACGACAGGATAGCAAGGCTGTGGAAGGTCGCAAGACCTTTTCTCAGAAGAGAAGAACTTCCAACCCAATTGTGGTTACGTCTCCTCGGTCACCTTTCATCGCTGGCCCGTCTAGTTCCCAATGGTCACCTCAAGATGAGATCCCTCCAGTGGTGACTCAAGTCCCGGTGGAATCAAGTTTACGACTCCCCGGACATCCAGATCCCCATGGGACCTGCAGAACTGACGGACCTCTAGTGGTGGGTGGCAGACGAGAACCTACGAAAGGGAGTGGATCTTCTCGTCCTCCCCCCGGATTTGATGCTGTTTTCAGACACTTCAAAAAAAGGGTGGGGGGCCCACATGCTGCACCACATGACCTCAGGCCTCTGGTCAGAGTCAGAAAAGTACCTCCACATAAATCTCCTAGAGATGAAGGCCATCTTTCTAGCCCTTCAACAGTTCCAATAGTACCTGGCAAGTCACTCTGTGGTGGTGATGAGCGACAACACCACAGTAGTGGCCTACATCAATGAACAAGGAGGTACTTTATCGCAGCAACTATCCCATCTAGAAGTAGAGATACTGAGATGGGCCGAAATCCACTCAATACCAATATCGGTACGCTTCATTCCTGACAGAAGAAATGTGCTCGCCGACAACCTGAGCAGAGCATCTCAGATAGTGAGTACCGAGTGGTCTTTGGATCATCCAGTAGCCAACAAAGTCCTGACTTTGTGGGGTTCTCCGACTGTGGACCTCTTCGCAACGGCCCTGAACTTCAGGCTCCCGCTGTACTGTTCCCCAGTCCCAGACCCCAAGGCTCTCTGGCAAGATGCTTTCCAACAACGGTGGGACAACATCGACGTTTACGCCTTTCCCCCGTTCTATCTGATGAGGAGGGTACTCAACAAGACCAGAACATTGGTCAATCTTTCAATGACCCTCATAGCTCTGCTATGGCATCACGCAGAATGGTTCCCGGACCTTCTGCAACTCCTAACGGAGCCGCCAAGGGAACTCCCTCCACGACACAATCTACTTAAACAACCACACGCTATCTTCCACAAAGCCGTAGCTTCGCTACGACTTCACGCCTGGAGACGATCCAGCATCTCCTCTCTGAGAGAGGATTTTCGCAACAGGTTGCGATCAGGATGTCTGGACACCTGCGGAAGTCATCAGCAGCAGTCTACCAGGCACAGTGGAAAGTCTTCTGTGGTTGGTGTCGTGGAAGGGGTATCTCTCCACTCGATGCCACTATTCCAACAATAGCGGAGTTCCAGTCACAGAATCCCTCTTCCTATAAAACGTGATCCACAGAAGACCTGATACGATTCTCTATCATTCCTGTGATCCATAGCACTTTGAGCAGCTCCTTTGTGACACAAACCGTGTCATTGGTAGGTTGGATACGTGTCTAATCTTCACTTCTCCCTACCCACAAGACGTGAACCACAGATCTGATACGTTTTCTCTATCACTGCTGTGGTGGTGATACAGTAAGTGGTTTAATAATACCTTGGGCTCTGTGTTGGACAAGTAGTAAAAGTTGGAGGCATTGGCTACCCGCGGTAAGACTCGGTCGGATGAAAGTATGCTTGGCTCTTTTACTGTCATCATCTTCCCCTCCTTTGAGGAACAGCGCCATGGGTAACTTTGCAAAGCTGGTTTCCACCTCTGCAGGTAATAACCACTTCCCTTATGTAACCAATTATGTTTATATATACTTGTTCACGTCCCCAGCGCCTTTTGCGAGGTAGGCCTTGCGAAACGTCTTTTCGTTTGTAAGGCTCCTATTTTAACTAGGAGCAACTTCTTACCTAGACGTTGTTATGATCTCTCACGATTTCTTTTGGTTGCTCAGGCTGCTATCATACTCACTGGTATAGATATGCGAGGTGCAAGGTTTTCCCTTGATTACAGTCTAATACTGTACTAGGGGAAACCCGGGTCAATGACTAAGCCAGTAGTTGGACTTACCACCCTCCTAAGAGTGAGTCATCCAAATAAATAGTGGAAGGTTTGTTAGTATGGGAACAAATGACAAATTCAGAGATAATTTGTATTTTTCAATATTTAACTTAGCCGGTGATTATATAAGCTGGAGCTCTGCTGCTCGACAGAAAACTCTACGGAAAAAATCCGCCAGCGATCGCTATGCAGGTAGGGGGTGTACTTCAACAGCGCCATCTGTCGTGCAGGTACTCAGTACTCATTGTAAACAAAGAACTCAATTTTCTCTCTGTCGTGCTACCGGCAAGACCTACTAATTCGCTGTTGCTAACTGGATTTGTTTTCACAACTATTTGGTGAAGTACACTATTCTAGTTTTGAGCTTTCGCTGTGCAGGCTTTCTCTTCAATAAATCCTTGCATTCTTTTTTTGATATCGGATTATTTGTTGATGACTTTGGATAGTTTTTGAATTCCCCTTTGACCAATTCAAAATGGCTGACCCTTCTCAAGTCCCAAAATTCAGGAAGTGTAATGCTAGGGACTGTTCAAGGCGTCTTCCGAAGGCCTCTATCAATCCTCACACCGTTTGTTCAAATTGTCGGGATAAAACCTGTCAATTGGAAGATCGATGTGAGGAATGCGTTGGGCTTTCGGAATTCGATTTTATCGAATTCCAAAAATATACACGTAGGCTAGAGAGAGATAGAGTCAGGAGAAGTTCATCTCGTTCTGTTGATTTTTCCTCTCCTCATGCCCCGCAACCTATTCCTTCCCCTGTAGTGGTTGCTCCTGATCCCCCTTCTGGCACTCAGGAACCTTCGATGGCTGACATGATGCGTGCCATCCAAGCTCTGGGTGAGAGAGTTGAGTCCCTGGCTAGTGACCGTAACCAGCTCATGGCGGACGTCAAGGAGCTGAAGTGTAAAAGTGCAGTGGGAAGTGGTAAAGTGAGTGATAGTGTTGTGGATAGTGTTGCGCTTGAGGGTTCGTCTGTTCGTGCCTGTCGTCCTCCTAGTCCGGGACCTCTTGCAAGCTCCCAAGTCCAGGGGAGAAGCAATGTCGTACGACCAATGGGTTCGAGAGGCTTTAATCAGCGAACAGACGTTCCCTCCGTGGTTTCGGGCGTATCTACCCAAGATCGCCCCACCCACACAAAGACGAGAGAGCCCATTTATTCCTCGTCTGCGGAAGAGGTTTCTCGTAAGAAACCATGGACCAAGGTCTCACGACCTCTTAAGCGCAAGTCGGTCCCTTCCGCGCAAGTCCAACGGCCCAGTTGTAGCCACTGGGTCAGTTCGGACTCGCTGCAGTCTTCCGATGACTGCTCACCTCCTAAGAGAGGCAAAGCGGTACCGCCTCAGGCAGTTACACCGTCTGTCGCCGCACCTGCTCCTGCAGACCCTAAGTGGTCTTTGCTGCAGACCATGCAGTACCAATTAACGTCTCTGATGCAGGACTTTCGTGCGGAGAAGGTTGCTGCTGCACCAACCTCTTGCCTACAACCAACCACACTCTCGGTTGTGCGTCCTGTGGACGCTGAGGCGACCTTCTTGCGCACTCCAGCTGAGAGAGTCCCGCCACCCATGCGTTCCAGTGTACCCTGCCAGCCGCATGTTGACGTTCAGCGACGCACGGAACCTTCCGTTGACGTTCGCGAGGTACAACAACCGTCAGAGTTGTTTTGTTTTGACGCGGTGCGTCAACCTCCGCAACCCAGTGTGGTTGCCTCTGCTCGCCCACATCAGACTAGACAGTCTGGAGTAGACGCTGTGCGTCCCCGCGCTGCTATGGTTGTTGCCAGCTCACAGACTGGGCAACAGTTCCATGACGTTGCGTCCGGTTCAGTCACGCGTGCACCCGTGCGACCGGACTCGGCTAACCAGCCGATACCTACTCCATTGCCGCTTCCTCCTCAATACTCGGATGATGGACTCTCTGATGATGACGATGCGGCACACGTTGATGAACCACATTCGGACCTTGACGAGCCCAAGTCCACACAACCCTCTTTGGACTTTAGAAAAGTTCTTGCCCTGTTCAAAGAGATGTTTCCGGACCAGTTTGTGTCTGTGGCTCCGCGCTCTCCTCCGTCAGAGTTTGCTTTAGGTACGCAGTCATCCTCGCCTGCCTTTACTAGACTCGTCCTCGCACGCTCGTCCAAGAGAGCTTTACGAGTTATAGGAGAGTGGATGCAGTCCAAAAAGAGTCTAGGGAAGACAGCCTTTACGTTTCCCCCTGCTAAACTCTCTTCCAGATCGAGCGTCTGGTATGCCACGGGAGAAGTTCTCGGCTTGGGAGTTCCTGCCTCTGCCCAGGGCGACTTCTCAAGTCTTGTAGACTCTCCCCGCAGGCTAGCCATGAGACGCTCTAAGATATGCTGGTCACCTTCGGACCTAGACCATCTGTTGAAAGGAGTATTTAGAGCCTTCGAGGTCTTCAACTTTTTGGACTGGTGTCTGGGAGCTTTGAGCAGGAAGATCTCCCCGACTGAGAAGGAATCTTCCTTGCTCATCATGTCCTGCATGGACAAGGCCATACGTGACGGATCTAGTGAGCTTGCGGCATCGTTCGTATCCGGAGTCCTCAAGAAGCGTGAGAACCTTTGCTCTTTCCTGTCAGCTGGAGTGACACCTTGTCAAAGATCCGAACTTCTGTTTGCTCCTCTCTCTAAGTGCCTTTTTCCAGAGGACTTGATTAAGGAGATTGCTGCTTCTTTGATACAGAAGGACACCCATGACCTGGTTGCGTCCTCTGCCCGCAAAGCCACCCCTTTGCCTACCTTGTCAGCTAGACCAAGGATGGACACTCCAGCGTCCAGATTTATTCCGCCCTTTCGTGGCAGAGCCTCCAGCAGAGGAGGTGCTCGTGCCGAAGGGAGACGTGGGAAGAAGAAAGGAACCAAGTCCTTTAAAGGCAGAGTCTGACTGCCAGCTTCTTCAGACAGCAGTGGGAGCCAGACTCAAGAACTTCTGGCAGACCTGGGAGAAGAGAGGCGCAGATGCACAATCTGTGAAGTTGCTCAGAGAGGGGTACAAGATCCCGTTTGTACGAAAACCCCCTCTAGCAACGTCTCCCATCGATCTCTCTCCCAGGTACAGAGAGAAAGACAAGAGACGAGCATTGAAACAGGAGGTGTCTCTCTTACTAGAAAAGGGAGCGGTAGTCTAAGTCCTGGACCATCAAACCCCGGGCTTCTACAACCGTCTCTTCTGAGAGGCAAAGAAGACAGGAGGGTGGAGGCCGGTGCTAGACGTCAGTGCGCTGAATGTCTTTGTCACAAAGCAGACGTTCGCCATGGAGACTACAAAGTCCGTTCTAGCAGCGGTCAGAAGGGAAGACTGGATGGTCTCTTTAGACCTAAGGGACTCATACTTTCACGTACCCATTCACCCAGACTCCCAACCTTTTCTGAGATTCGTTTACGAAAAGGTTGTCTACCAGTTTCAAGCCCTGTGCTTTGGCCTAAGCACAGCTCCTCTTGTGTTTACGAGGCTGATGAGGAATGTAGCCAAATTCCTTCATTTAGCGGACATCAGAGCCTCCCTCTATTTGGACGACTGGCTTCTAAGAGCTTCTTCCAGTCGTCGCTGTCTGAAGGATCTAAAGTGGACTCTAGATCTGACCAAGGAATTGGGTCTCCTGGTCAATATGGAAAAGTCTCAACTGGTCCCATCCCAAACTATTGTGTATTTAGGGATGGAGATTCACAGTCTAGCTTTTCGGGCTTTTCCGTCGGCCCCCAGAACAAGTCAAGCCCAGTTATGCATCCAGAACATGCTGAAGAAGGAACGATGTTCAGTCAGGCAGTGGATGAGTCTGATAGGGACACTATCATCCCTGGAACAGTTCGTATCGTTAGGAAGACTACACCTCCGTCCTCTTCAATATCACCTAGCTGTTTACTGGAAAAAGGACAAGACGCTAGACGCGGTCTCGATCCCCATTTCCGAGAAGATGAAGTCTTCCCTGACTTGGTGGAAGGACAGTATCAGCCTCAGAGAGGGTCTGCCCCTGGCTGTTCAGACTCCCAACCACGTTCTCTTCTCGGACGCATCGGACACGGGCTGGGGCGCGACATTAGACGGTCGGGAATGCTCGGGAACTTGGAACTCGAGTCAAAGGACAATGCATATCAACTGCAAGGAGCTACTGGCAGTTCATCTGGCCTTGAAAAGCTTCAAGTCTCTCCTTCAAGGCAAAGTGGTGGAGGTGAACTCGGACAACACCACGGCTTTGGCGTACATCTCCAAGCAAGGAGGGACCCACTCTATGACGTTGTACGAGATCGCAAGGGACCTCCTCACCTGGTCAAAAGATCTAAACTTTTCACTAGTAACGAGGTTCATCCAAGGCAACTTGAATGTCATGGCAGATTGCCTCAGTCGGAAGGGACAAATCATTCCAACAGAATGGACCCTACACAAGGATGTGTGCAAGAGACTTTGGGCCACATGGGGCCAGCCTACCATAGATCTCTTCGCAACCTCGATGACCAAGAGGCTCCCAATATATTGCTCACCAATCCCGGACCCAGCAGCAGTTCATATAGATGCCTTTCTCCTAGATTGGTCACATCTAGACCTATATGCATTCCCCCCGTTCAAGATTGTCAACAAGGTACTGCAGAAGTTCGCCTCTCACGAAGGGACAAGGTTGACGTTAGTTGCTCCCCTCTGGCCCGCGAGAGAATGGTTCACCGAGGTACTTCGATGGCTAGTGGACGTTCCCAGAACTCTTCCTCTAAGGGTGGACCTTCTACGTCAGCCACACGTAAAGAAGGTACACCAAGGCCTCCACGCTCTTCGTCTGACTGCCTTCAGACTATCGAAAGACTCTCGAGAGCTAGAGGTTTTTCGAAGGAGGCAGCCAGGGCGATTGCTAGAGCAAGGAGGACATCCACCCTTAGAGTCTACCAATCGAAGTGGGAAGTCTTCCGAAACTGGTGCAAGTCAGTATCGGTATCCTCGACCAGTACCTCTGTAACTCAAATAGCTGACTTCCTTTTATACCTGAGGAAAGAACGATCTCTTTCAGCTCCCACTATCAAGGGTTACAGAAGCATGTTGGCATCAGTCTTCCGTCACAGAGGCTTAGATCTTTCCAACAACAAAGATCTACAGGACCTCCTTAAGTCTTTTGAGACCACGAAGGAGCGTCGTTTGGCTACACCTGGTTGGAATTTAGACGTGGTACTAAGATTCCTCATGTCAGAAAGGTTCGAGCCGCTACAATCAGCCTCCTTTAAAGATCTCACTTTAAAGACTCTTTTCCTGGTTTGCTTAGCCACAGCTAAAAGAGTCAGTGAGATTCACGCCTTCAGCAGGAACATCGGATTTTCATCTGAAACGGCTACATGTTCTTTACAACTTGGTTTTCTAGCCAAAAACGAGCTACCCTCTCGTCCTTGGCCGAAGTCGTTCGATATTCCAAGCCTATCGAATATGGTTGGAAATGAACTAGAAAGAGTCTTATGCCCTGTGAGAGCTCTTAAGTTCTATTTAAGACGAACTAAACCTTTACGAGGACAGTCAGAAGCTTTATGGTGTTCAGTTAAGAAACCATCTTTGCCTATGTCAAAGAATGCTTTATCCTATTTTATCAGACTGTTAATACGAGAAGCTCATTCCCATCTGAGTGAGGAAGACCAAGCTTTGCTGAAGGTAAGGACACATGAAGTTAGAGCTGTCGCAACTTCAGTGGCCTTTAAACAAAATAGATCTCTGCGAAGTATAATGGACGCAACCTATTGGAGAAGCAAGTCAGTGTTCGCGTCTTTTTATCTTAAAGATGTCCAGTCTCTTTACGAGAACTGCTACACCCTGGGACCATTCGTAGCAGCGAGTGCAGTAGTGGGTGAGGGCTCAACCACTACAATCCCCTAATTCCATAACCTTTTTAATCTTTCTCTTGAAATGTTTTTATTGTTGTTTTTGGGTTGTCCGGAAGGCTAAGAAGCCTTTCGCATCCTGGTTGATTTGGCGGGTGGTCAAATTCTTTTCTTGAGAAGCGCCTAGATTAGAGGTTTTGATGAGGTCCTGTGGTATGGGTTGCAACCCTTCATACTTCAGATCCTAGGGGTCGCTCAACATCCTAAGAGGATCGCGAGGCTCCGTAAGGAAGACGTACTTAAAAAGGCAGAGTAATTGTTCAAGTCGACTTCCTTACCAGGTACTTATTTATTTTATTTTTGTTATTTTGATAACTTCTAAAATGAAATAAAAAATCCCTAGCTCATAATAATGTAAACATTTATTGCTGGTCTCTACCCACCCCCCTGGGTGTGAATCAGCTTATATAATCACCGGCTAAGTTAAATATTGAAAAATGTTATTTTGATAATAAAATAAATTTTTGAATATACTTACCCGGTGATTATATATTAAAGGACCCTCCCTTCCTCCCCAATAGAGACGCAGTGGACCGAGGAGAAAATTGAGTTCTTTGTTTACAATGAGTACTGAGTACCTGCACGACAGATGGCGCTGTTGAAGTACACCCCCTACCTGCATAGCGATCGCTGGCGGATTTTTTCCGTAGAGTTTTCTGTCGAGCAGCAGAGCTGCAGCTTATATAATCACCGGGTAAGTATATTCAAAAATTTATTTTATTATCAAAATAACATTTTTCCCTAACTAATACAAACCTGGAGCTATTTATATAAATTGGCCCGCTATCACCTGTCCCCCAGGTAGTCTTGCCGGCAAGCAAAAAGTGACGTGGTTCACTGAACCCCCCTACTTACCCACTGTAGGGGTTAGGTAGGGCTGCCACCTCGCACTTAAAATCTAAATAGACCCAGGTTTGTATTAGAGAAAAACAAATTATCTCCGAATTTGTCATATTACTGTACTTATAAATTTGTCATTTTCCAAAGCTTACCCAGTGAATGTTGGGTAAGTATTTAACCCTGGATAGGTACGGTCCTCGGACACCCCTTTAAGGGTATACTCGGACGCGAACGACCCCGACGCCAAAAAAAATTCTTGAAAAATCAGTTTTTGCAGTAACCTCCTTTTTTCTTTTGCCAAAAAAAACTTCAATGAATGCTTAAAACAACTGTAAAGATAAATACTACTCATCTGCAGAAAAACTATTTATTATAAATATTTTAAAAAATTAAGTAGAAAAAAAAAAGACCTGACATAAAAATTCATAAAAAAAAAGTTTATACATATATACACAAATCCTTTTAGGAATTGATTCTTGAATGTTTAGGACACATCTTGATGTATTTTGGATGAAGTCAGACCCATGGAGGTGAAGATCTGAAATGAGAAAAAAAGGGTAACTTTTTTTGGCCAAAAAAAATTGTCCAAATTTCATGAATTTTTTTGGGTACCCAAATGAAATAGGAAGTGGCTAATTTTTTTAGGGAATAAACATATGTTATCCTAAAATAGAAATATGTAAAAAAATCTTCATTATTTTGTAAATTACATTTATATCAGGGGCCATATCTAAAGGTAGTTTTTTGAGTACTTGGAAATTTCGTAAAAAAATACATATATTTAATATATAATATGATATTTATGCAGGTAAAAATATACCAAAATATCACAAATTGTATAGGGAACAAGAATATATATAGATAGGGCAGCTTACGCTTCGGATATGTCCACAAAATGGCCGCCAACCACACTGACTCGGACTCCCTAATCTGCCACTTGAAATGTAGGAAGGGTATGTCAATTTCAAGGTGTTATTTACTAATCTAATTATTATTGGATATGCATAAAAATTGTATGGTGGGTTGCTGGATAATTGTCGATTATTTTACGACTATAAAATTAAAATTCTGACCCAAAAAATTTTTTTTGAAGGGAAATAAAATCGAAAAAAAAAAATGTAAAACAATATTTTAGCTAAAAAAATTTGATGATATTCAATCAAAAAAAAAGTAAACAAAATTTTCCGACAAATAAACATCTAGAGGAATCATTACTCTGTGATAGTTCCTTAGTACGTAGTAATTTTGAAAGAATTGGGAAAAAACGAAAAAATGGCAATCACCGGAAAATCGAACACATACCTATATATACGCCATATCTGGCTAAAAAAAAGATAGGCATGGGTAGCCAGATCATCTAGAAACACTTTCCAACACTATAAAAATATAAGTTTTGCGACACTACTTGCCAATTCCTTACGGTAACATGACTAAGCAAAAAAATGCAAAAAAAAAAAAAGGGGCACTCGTGGAAAAATGGCCATTCTAATATACTGCATTTCAGAAAAAAAAAAAATTCAGCCACGTGCTAGGCAAACCATCAAGTCATATTTTCCGACAAATAAACATATAAATGAAATATTACTCTGTGATAGTTCCTTAGTACGTAGTAATTTTGAAAGAAATGGGAAAAAACGAAAAAATGGCAATCACAGGAAAATCGAACACATACTTATATATACGCCATATCTGGCTAAAAAAAAAATAGGCATGGGTAGCCAGATCATCTAGAAACACTTTCCAACACTATAAAAATATAAGTTTTGCGACACTACTTGCCAATTCCTTACGGTAACATGACTAAGCAAAAAAATGCAAAACAAATAAAAAGGGGCACTCGCGGAAAAATGCCCAACATTCTAATATACGGCATCTCAGATAAAAAAAAAAGACATGCACGTGTTAGCCCAACCATCAAGGCACACTTTCTAACACATAAACATGAAAAAAAAATCAATAATATACGGCAATTCCTTACTACGTAGTAAATTTTTACAAATATTGAAAAAAAAAAACAGAAATTGGCAACCGCAGTTAAATACCCAATATACCAATAACTACGTCGTATCTGACAAAAACAAAATCACGCATGGGTAGCCAGATCATCTAGACACACTTTCCAACATTAAAAAAGCAAAAGTTTTACGACACTATTTCGCAATATCTTACGGAAAAATGACTTGGCAAAAAAATTAAAAAAAATTAAAAAGGGACACTCGCTGTAAAATGCCCGACATTCTAATATACGACATCTCAGATAAAAAAAAAGACATGCACGTGTTAGCCCAACCATCAAGGCACACTTTCTAACACATAAACATGAAAAAAAAATGAATAATATACGGCAATTCCTTACTACGTAGTAATTTTTACAAATATTGAAAAAAAAACAGAAATTGGTAACCGCAGTTAAATACCCAATATACCAATAACTACGTCGTATCTGACAAAAACAAAGTCATGCATGGGTAGCCAGATCATCTAGACACACTTTCCAACACTAAACAAGCAAAAGTTTTACGACACTATTTGGCAATATCTTACGGAAAAATGACTTGGCAAAAAAATGAAAAAAAATGAAAAAGGGGCACTCGCGGTAAAATGGTCCTCGTGGTGATGAATGACATTTTAACTAAAAAAAAAAAACATGCACATGGTAGCCAAACAATCCACCAAGACTTTCCACAACTGATAACCTATACAAGTTGCACCATTCTACGACAATTTCATAATACGTAATAACTTTGATAATTATGCAAACTACCTCAGAAGGGTAAACTCGGACGCGAACGACCCCGACGCGTCTCAGAAATCGGGGAAGGAGTACAGCTACAGCAATGCACATCTGGACACTACTAGAGCGTGTAGGGGAGACACCTCCTGCAGGTCGATCACCCACAAATTCAGTCACAGGGGTGAGTCACGTGAGAAAAACCTGTTTTTTTTTGACGCTCGGGGTCGCAAACGACCCACCGTACCTATCCAGGGTTAAATGATTGATTCAGTTTTCAAAAGTACTTTTTCAAGATGACTCACATGAGTCAGTATAATTGTTATTGCACTACAGATCAAAACTTAAATTCAAACGCTGGTTTGTTTTCTATTGACCCTTTATTATTCTTTTCTCTTGAATCCAACTAATTTTAGGTAATTAAGAAACCGACTTCACTGCGATGCTGTGCTCTGTGTAAATACAATACATCTATATCTTTATTTCATTATGAGTTGGACAATGTCAATAAAATGAAAGAACCAGCTCCAATCAAGTTTTTCCCTTTCCCTTTCATGTCTTGATATACTGTACAGTGTAATGTATACTTATTTCTATTATTATTTTTTTTTTTTTTAGAACATAAAAGCTGTGACATGAAATGGCAACAACAGAACTCACAGAGAGGAACAATGTTGGTGCACAGTCTCCTGCTTGGTCAACTGAAGAGGAAAGAAATGCTGGGATCACTGAGAACATTGGCAAGGGAAACTTTTGGGTACAATATAAGGCTCTTGTTATTCGGAACTTCACCCTAAAACTAAGAGAACGTCGGAAAACAATCACAGTGAGTTTTGATTGGGTTTTCATTGACTTTTAGGTTACATTTGTGTTTTTTCAATATTTAACTTAGCCGGTGATTATATAAGCTGCAGCTCTGCTGCTCGACAGAAAACTCTACGTAAAAAATCCGCCAGCGATCGCTATG
Organism: Palaemon carinicauda; assembly: GCF_036898095.1. Lineage (NCBI taxonomy): Eukaryota > Metazoa > Arthropoda > Malacostraca > Decapoda > Palaemonidae > Palaemon > Palaemon carinicauda. The sequence continues at coordinate 151,344,505 of NC_090727.1, read as the reverse complement.
CAGGTAGGGGGTGTACTTCAACAGCGCCATCTGTCGTGCAAGTACTCAGTACTCATTGTAAATAAAGAACTCAATTTTCTCTCTGTCGTGCTACCGGCAAGACCTACTAATTCGCTGTTGCTAACTGGATTTGTTTTCACAACTATTTGGTGAAGTACACGTTTCTAGTTTTGAGCTTTCGCTGTGCAGGCTTTCTCTTCAATAAATCCTTGCATTCTTTTTTTGATATCGGATTATTTGTTGATGACTTTGGATAGTTTTTGAATTCCCCTTTGACCAATTCAAAATGGCTGACCCTTCTCAAGTCCCAAAATTCAGGAAGTGTAATGCTAGGGACTGTTCAAGGCGTCTTCCGAAGGCCTCTATCGATCCTCACACCGTTTGTTCCAATTGTCGGGATAAAACCTGTCAATTGGAAGATCGATGTGAGGAATGCGTTGGGCTTTCGGAATTCGATTTTATCGAATTCCAGAAATATACACGTAGGCTAGAGAGAGATAGAGTCAGGAGAAGTTCATCTCGTTCCGTTGATTTTTCCTCTCCTCATGCCCCACAACCTATTCCTTCCCCTGTAGTGGTTGCTCCTAATCCCCCTTCTGGCACTCAGGAACCTTCGATGGCTGATATGATGCGTGCCATCCAAGCTCTGGGTGAGAGAGTTGAGTCCTTGGCTAGTGACCGTAACCAGCTCATGGCGGACGTCAAGGAGCTGAAGTGTAAGAGTGCAGTGGGAAGTGATAAAGTGAGTGATAGTGTTGTGGATAGTGTTGCGCTTGAGGGTTCGTCTGTTCGTGCCTGTCGTCCTCCTAGTCCGGGACCTCTTGCAAGCTCCCAAGTCCAGGGGAGAAGCAATGTTGTACGACCAATGGGTTCGAGAGGCTTTAATCAGCGAACAGACCTTCCCTCCGTGGTTTCGGGCGTATCTACCCAAGATCGCCCCACCCACACAAAGACGAGAGAGCCCATTTATTCCTCGTCTGCGGAAGAGGTTTCTCGTAAGAAACCATGGACCAAGGTCTCACGACCTCTTAAGCGCAAGTCGGTCCCTTCCGCGCAAGTCCAACGGCCCAGTTGTAGCCACTGGGTCAGTTCGGACTCGCTGCAGTCTTCCGATGACTGCTCGCCTCCTAAGAGAGGCAAAGCGGTACCGCCTCAGGCAGTTACACCGTCTGTCGCCGCACCTGCTCCTGCAGACCCTAAGTGGTCTTTGCTGCAGACCATGCAGTACCAATTAATGTCTCTGATGCAGGACTTTAGTGCGGAGAAGGTTGCTGCTGCACCAACCTCTTGCCTACAACCAACCACGGTTGTGCGTCCTGTGGACGCTGAGGCGACCTTCTTGCGCACTCCAGCTGAGAGAGTCCCGCCACCCATGCGTTCCAGTGTACCCTGCCAGCCGCATGTTGACGTTCAGCGACGCACGGAACCTTCCGTTGACGTTCGCGAGGTACAACAACCGTCAGAGTTGTTTTGTTTTGACGCGGTGCGTCAACCTCCGCAACCCAGTGTGGTTGCCTCTGCTCACCCACATCAGACTAGACAGTCTGGAGTAGACGCTGTGCGTCCCCGCGCTGCTATGGTTGTTGCCAGCTCACAGACTGGGCAACAGTTCCATGACGTTGCGTCCGGTTCAGTCACGCGTGCACCCGTGCGACCGGACTCGGCTGACCAGCCGATACCTACTCCATTGCCGCTTCCTCCTCAATTCTCGGATGATGGACTCTCTGATGATGACGATGCGGCACACGTTGATGAACCACATTCGGACCTTGACGAGCCCAAGTCCACGCAACCCTCTTTGGACTTTAGAAAAGTTCTTTCTCTGTTCAAAGAGATGTTTCCGGACCAGTTTGTGTCTGTGGCTCCGCGCTCTCCTCCGTCAGAGTTTGCTTTAGGTACGCAGTCATCCTCGCCTGCCTTTACTAGACTCGTCCTCGCACGCTCGTCCAAGAGAGCTTTACGAGTTTTAGGAGAGTGGATGCAGTCCAAAAAGAGTCTAGGGAAGACAGCCATTACGTTTCCCCCTGCTAAACTCTCTTCCAGATCGAGCGTCTGGTATGCCACGGGAGAAGTTCTCGGCTTGGGAGTTCCTGCCTCTGCCCAGGGCGACTTCTCAAGTCTTGTAGACTCTCCCCGCAGGCTAGCCATGAGACGCTCTAAGATATGCTGGTCACCTTCGGACCTAGACCATCTGTTGAAAGGAGTATTTAGAGCCTTCGAGGTCTTCAACTTTTTGGACTGGTGTCTGGGAGCTTTGAGCAGGAAGATCTCCCCGACTGAGAAGGAATCTTCCTGGCTCATCATGTCCTGCATGGACAAGGCCATACGTGACGGATCTAGTGAGCTTGCGGCATCGTTCGTATCCGGAGTCCTCAAGAAGCGTGAGAACCTTTGCTCTTTCCTGTCAGCTGGAGTGACACCGTGTCAAAGATCAGAACTTCTGTTTGCTCCTCTCTCTAAGTGCCTTTTTCCAGAGGACTTGATTAAGGAGATTGCTGCTTCGTTGATACAGAAGGACACCCATGACCTGGTTGCGTCCTCTGCCCGCAAAGCCACCCCTTTGCCTACCTTGTCTAGACCAAGGATGGACACTCCAGCGTCCAGATTTATTCCGCCCTTTCGTGGCAGAGCCTCCAGCAGAGGAGGTGCTCGTGCCGAAGGGAGACGTGGGAAGAAGAAAGGAACCAAGTCCTTTAAAGGCAGAGTCTGACTGCCAGCTTCTTCAGACAGCAGTGGGAGCCAGACTCAAGAACTTCTGGCAGACCTGGGAGAAGAGAGGCGCAGATGCACAATCTGTGAAGTTGCTCAGAGAGGGTTACAAGATCCCGTTTGTACGAAAACCCCCTCTAGCAACGTCTCCCATCGATCTCTCTCCCAGGTACAGAGAGGAAGACAAGAGACGAGCATTGAAACAGGAGGTGTCTCTCTTACTAGAAAAGGGAGCGGTAGTCAAAGTCCTGGACCATCAAACCCCGGGCTTCTACAACCGTCTCTTCTTAGTGCCAAAGAAGACAGGAGGGTGGAGGCCGGTGCTAGACGTCAGTGCGCTGAATGTCTTTGTCACGAAGCAGACGTTCTCCATGGAGACCACAAAGTCCGTTCTAGCAGCGGTCAGAAGGGAAGACTGGATGGTCTCTTTAGACCTAAGGGACGCATACTTTCACGTCCCCATCCACCCAGACTCCCAACCTTTTCTGAGATTCGTTTACGAAAAGGTTGTCTACCAGTTTCAAGCCCTGTGCTTTGGCCTAAGCACAGCTCCTCTTGTGTTTACGAGGCTGATGAGGAATGTAGCCAAATTCCTTCATTTAGCGGACATCAAAGCCTCCCTCTATTTGGACGACTGGCTTCTAAGAGCTTCTTCCAGTCGTCGCTGTCTGAAGGATCTAAAGTGGACTCTAGATCTGACCAAGGAATTGGGTCTCCTGGTCAATATGGAAAAGTCTCAACTGGTCCCATCCCAAACTATTGTGTATTTAGGGATGGAGATTCACAGTCTAGCTTTTCGGGCTTTTCCGTCGGCCCCCAGAACAAGTCAAGCCCAGTTATGCATCCAGAACATGCTGAAGAAGGAACGATGTTCAGTCAGGCAGTGGATGAGTCTGATAGGGACGCTATCATCCCTGGAACAGTTCGTATCGTTAGGAAGACTACACCTCCGTCCCCTTCAATATCACCTAGCTGTTCACTGGAAAAAGGACAAGACGCTAGAAGTGGTCTCGATCCCCATTTCCGAGAAGATGAAGTCTTCTCTGACTTGGTGGAAGGACAGTATCAGCCTCAGAGAGGGTCTGCCCCTGGCTGTTCAGACTCCCAACCACGTTCTCTTCTCGGACGCATCGGACACGGGCTGGGGCGCGACATTAGACGGTCGGGAATGCTCGGGAACTTGGAACTCGAGTCAAAGGACAATGCATATCAACTGCAAGGAGCTACTGGCAGTTCATCTGGCCTTGAAAAGCTTCAAGTCTCTCCTTCAAGGCAAAGTGGTGGAGGTGAACTCGGACAACACCACGGCTTTGGCGTACATCTCCAAGCAAGGAGAGACCCACTCTATGACGTTGTACGAGATCGCAAGGGACCTCCTCACCTGGTCAAAAGATCTAAACCTTTCACTAGTAACGAGGTTCATCCAAGGCAACTTGAATGTCATGGCAGATTGCCTCAGTCGGAAGGGACAAATCATTCCAACAGAATGGACCCTACACAAGGATGTGTGCAAGAGACTGTGGGCCACATGGGGCCAGCCTACCATAGATCTCTTCGCAACCTCGATGACCAAGAGGCTCCCAATTTATTGTTCACCAATCCCGGACCCAGCAGCAGTTCATATAGATGCCTTTCTCCTAGATTGGTCGCATCTAGACCTATATGCATTCCCCCCGTTCAAGATTGTCAACAAGGTACTGCAGAAGTTCGCCTCTCACGAAGGGACAAGGTTGACGTTAGTTGCTCCCCTCTGGCCCGCGAGAGAATGGTTCACCGAGGTACTTCGATGGCTAGTGGACGTTCCCAGAACTTCCTCTAAGGGTGGACCTTCTACGTCAGCCACACGTAAAGAAGGTACACCAAGGCCTCCACGCTCTTCGTCTGACTGCCTTCAGACTATCGAAAGACTCTCGAGAGCTAGAGGCTTTTCGAAGGAGGCAGCCAGGGCGATTGCTAGAGCAAGGAGGACATCCACCCTTAGAGTCTACCAATCGAAGTGGGAAGTCTTCCGAAACTGGTGCAAGTCAGTATCAGTATCCTCGACCAGTACCTCTGTAACTCAAATAGCTGACTTCCTTTTATACCTGAGGAAAGAAAGATCTCTTTCAGCTCCCACTATCAAGGGTTACAGAAGCATGTTGGCATCAGTCTTCCGTCACAGAGGCTTAGATCTTTCCAACAACAAAGATCTACAGGACCTCCTTAAGTCTTTTGAGACCACGAAGGAGCGTCGTTTGGCTACACCTGGTTGGAATTTAGACGTGGTACTAAGATTCCTCATGTCAGAAAGGTTCGAGCCGCTACAATCAGCCTCCTTTAAAGATCTCACTTTAAAGACACTTTTCCTGGTTTGCTTAGCCACAGCTAAAAGAGTCAGTGAGATTCACGCCTTCAGCAGGAACATCGGATTTTCATCTGAAACGGCTACATGTTCTTTACAACTTGGTTTTCTAGCCAAAATCGAGCTACCTTCTCGTCCTTGGCCGAAATCGTTCAATATTCCAAGCCTATCAAATATGGTTGGAAATGAACTAGAAAGAGTCTTATGCCCTGTGAGAGCTCTTAAGTTCTATTTAAGACGAACTAAACCTTTACGAGGACAGTCAGAAGCTTTATGGTGTTCAGTTAAGAAACCATCTTTGCCTATGTCAAAGAATGCTTTATCCTATTTTATCAGACTGTTAATACGAGAAGCTCATTCCCATCTGAGTGAGGAAGACCAAGCTTTGCTGAAGGTAAGGACACATGAAGTTAGAGCTGTCGCAACTTCAGTGGCCTTTAAACAAAATAGATCTCTGCAAAGTATAATGGACGCAACCTATTGGAGGAGCAAGTCAGTGTTCGCGTCTTTTTATCTTAAAGATGTCCAGTCTCTTTACGAGAACTGCTACACCCTGGGACCATTCGTAGCAGCGAGTGCAGTAGTGGGTGAGGGCTCAACCACTACAATCCCCTAATTCCATAACCTTTTTAATCTTTCTCTTGAAATGTCTTTATTGTTGTTTTATGGGTTGTCCGGAAGGCTAAGAAGCCTTTCGCATCCTGGTTGATTTGGCGGGTGGTCAAATTCTTTTCTTGAGAAGCGCCTAGATTAGAGGTTTTGATGAGGTCCTGTGGTATGGGTTGCAACCCTTCATACTTCAGATCCTAGGGGTCGCTCAGCATCCTAAGAGGATCGCGAGGCTCCGTAAGGAAGACGTACTTAAAAAGGCAGAGTAATTGTTCAAGTCGACTTCCTTACCAGGTACTTATTTATTTTATTTTTGTTATTTTGATAACTTCTAAAATGAAATAAAAAATCCTTAGCTCATATTAATGTAAACATTTATTGCTGGTCTCTACCCACCCCCCTGGGTGTGAATCAGCTTATATAATCACCGGCTAAGTTAAATATTGAAAAATGTTATTTTTATAATGAAATAAATGTTTGAATATACTTACCCGGTGATTATATATTAAAGGACCCTCCCTTCCTCCCCAATAGAGACGCAGTGGACCGAGGAGAAAATTGAGTTCTTTGTTTACAATGAGTACTGAGTACCTGCACGACAGATGGCGCTGTTGAAGTACACCCCCTACCTGCATAGCGATCGCTGGCGGATTTTTTACGTAGAGTTTTCTGTCGAGCAGCAGAGCTGCAGCTTATATAATCACCGGGTAAGTATATTCAAAAATTTATTTTATTATAAAAATAACATATTTTTATCTTACAATTAATTGTCCTTCACAGTGGAAATTGTCTGCTAAAGAGGGATAGAAGTTGAAGGCAATAAATTTTCCCACAATACAGTGCAGTGTAGCAATGAATATTTGAGAAAAATTGAAAGCCAAAGGTTACTGTTTATTATGTTGATGAGTGATTGAGTTGTGAGTCTGTCTTTCAAATGAAGAGAGTTATACAGTCATGCAAGATATATACAATACTTTCATTTTTATTTATGATAGGTAGTGTAAAAGGTAGAGCATATTACTGTTGTCATCTTTAAAGTTACTGCTATAATCTTGAGCATCATAGTGCACGAATCTCTTTATAGTACTGTGCTATTTTATCATGAACAATCTTTCCTTGTTCCAGGAGTTTGTCATGCCACTGTATTTCATTTTGGTTTTGGCACTTTTTCGTTTACTTATCCAAGACCCAACGTTTGACAAAATATTAACACCACATGGTGAAGCACCAGTGAAGAGCAACATTCGTTATTTGAATTATCAAACGTTACATGTCGCTCCGAATAATACAGAGGTAAGGTAATACAGTAGTTTCCTTTATTTGCTATTTGTTCTCACAGGAATACAAACCAGCATCCTTCAATTGGAGCAGGACTTCAGCCAAGCTGGAAGGAGATGGTTATAATTTTATGTCGTCTTGCTGTCCTAACTCGAGTAATATCTCCCTTATACAGGGGGTCCTCGGGTTACGACGCTGATCCGGTCTTAAGACGCGGTGTAACCCGAATTTCCGTGTAAGTCGGAACACCATAAATATACGTACTGTACTGTACTGTAAAGTATTACTGTATACTGTACTATAATAAAATGTATCAAATGACATAAAAACAATATTAGAAAAAGAGAAAACAATTCCTTACCACATGAATTAAAGTAAATATCAATAAAAAAAGAAAACAATTCCTTACCACATGAATTAAAGTAAATATCAATAAAAAAAGAAAACAATTCCTTACCACATGAATTAAAGTAAATATCAATAAAAAAAAAGAAAACAATTCCTTACCACATGAATTAAAGTAAATATCAATAAAAAAAGAAAACAATTCCTTACCACATGAATTAAAGTAAATATCAATAAAAAAAAAGAAAACAATTCCTTACCACATGAATTAAAGTAAATATCAATAAAAAAAGAAAACAATTCCTTACCACATGAATTAAAGTAAATATCAATAAAAAAAAGAAAACAATTCCTTACCACATGAATTAAAGTAAATATCAATAAAAAAAAAAGAGAACAATTCCTTACCTTATTCCTATGGTTGGCTTGCACACTGGAAGGGATGTTGCAAGGGACGGAGAGACTGGTTTATTGTGGAGAGGAAGGTGCAGAAGATGCTGGAGAAACTGGGGCAGGTGAATCAGGATTCTCTGGAAGTGAGACAGAAGATGCTGGAGAAGCTGGGGCAGGCGAGTCTGGAGGTGAAGACCCTACAAGAGCTGGTGGAGAAGCTGGAGAAGCAGAGGCAGCTGAGGTTGATGGCAGAGGCTCTGTAGCAATAGAGGCAGCTGAGGTTGATGGTAGAGGCTCTGTTGCAGGCAAATCTGGAGTAGTAGAGGCAGCTGATGTAGAGGGTGCAGTTCTCTCTACTTTCTTAAAATACCGCTCCAGGTTAGACTGGACAGAGAGGATCCTCTTCTCATCCAAAATCTCCTTATAACACTGCAGTAAGTCCATGACACCTCTGGAAACCCTGGTGAACCTGTCCATGTTGGGATCTTGAGCCTCGAAAGTTGCCAATGCTTGTTGTATCTCGGCAAAACCTTTTGACAAGCCCTGCCTTGTGAAAGCCTTAGGGTCTGGGGTGGGGGCTTCTTCCTCTTCCTCTATGATCTGCTTCTCCAGTTGTATCAAGTCCCCAGCAGATAACTCCTCTCCATGAGATTCAGCCTGATAGACCAGCATGGGCTTCAGTTTGAAGTCGCCAGCAGCATTTCCCCCAAGAAGCAAAGTTAGCCTCTCCTTGCCTGCTTTATGACCGGGTGCTGACTTCTCCTCCTTTGCTATGTACGTGCGGTTAGGCATGCGCTTCCAGAATAAACCTGTCTCATCCGCATTGAACACCTGATAAGCAGAATAACCCCCCTCCCTAATTATCTCAGCCAACGCTTTAGGAAATTCACTTGCTGCTTTCTCATCCCCACTAGCAGCTTCACCTTGCACTTTAAGATTATGGTAATTGGCCCGAGCCTTAAATCGCATAAACCAACCCCTACTAGCCGAAAACTCTTCACTTTCACTTTCTCCCCCCCTTTCTTTTTTCAACGCTTCAAACAACCTTTTAGCCTTCTCTTGAATAACCATTAAGCTCACTGGAATACGCCGTTGATTTTGATCTTCCAACCAAAGCACTAATAACCTTTCCATTTCGATAATTAAACCACTACGCTGTTTCGTTATCACTGTTGCTTTCATTGGAGCAGATCCTTTTACGTGTTCAACAATGCGCTCCTTATCTTTAAGGATAGTAGCCACGGTCGAACGGCTAAGGCCAAGCGATCGGCCAATGTTCGTTGGCGTTTCACCGTTTTTAGACCGCTTAATAATGTCTAATTTCACTTCCATGGTGATGGCCTTCCTTTTCTTCGATGCACTACCATCAGAAGAATCTGCCTTGCGCTTTGGAGCCATAATGAAGGGCAAAAAGTTCAAAAAAACGATCAAACACGTGAGAGAAAGAACAGGCAATCACAACCAAAAATGGCGTATGAGTGGAACTGAGCGACGCCGTCTTCCTCGCCCACAACCACCGCAAAGCGTATTCATCCACCGCGCGCTAGAAACTAGTTCGCAATTGTTTACGTCGCTTACGACGCTAACGGTGTAAGACGGAACGACGCTTAATATTATTTTTATATTTTTATGGGGCGCGTTCGTAACAGCGAAACCGCGTAAGTCGGGACCGTCGTAACCCGAGGACCTACTGTACTGTATATATACAGGTGTGTATATATATATATATATATATATATATATATATATATATATATATATATATATATATATATACACACCTGTATATACACAGTATAAGGGAGATATTACTCGAGTTAGGACAGCAAGACGATATAAAATTATAACCATCTCCATATATATATATATATATATATATATATATATATATATATATATATATATATATATATATATATATATATGTATATATATATATATATATATATATATATATATATATATATATATATATATATATATATATATATACTGTATATATATATATATATATAACAGATTTTGAAGCCAAGCGAAAAATCTATTTCTGGGCTCCGACCCGTGCCGCCCAGTGAAATGCTCCTTTAACATCATTTCTAAGGTAAAAACTGCTATGAATTTACCAGAGAAAAATTTGTATAGGAATGCTAGGTTGAACCCAGCTTGCTCACCTAAATAAGGTGTCGGTATAATACTGGGGCGTTGAATATATCACAACCAGAGGGCTCGCACCATTTAGATATCTCCTGTCAACATCCCTGAACAGCGAGGTGCCGTTCAACATCCTACTACTACTAGCAATCCCACGCCAGTGACGTCACTCCTTTTTCATAGCACCACTATTCAATCCTTATTTTGCCTTAGTGTGTAAATTTCGCTGGTTTTTTCTGGATTTACCTCAAGATGTCGGACTCCAATGTCACTCCATCTAAGTTAAGTACCAGATCTATGAGTTTTGTGATTTTGGAGGGGGCCTTGCCCTTGTTTGCTTATATTATAACAGTTTAATTTTTCACGACCCCACGTGGGTCTTTCGTGGCGCTCGGCTCCCTCCTCTCTCTCTCTCGTTCGTTCTTAACGATTTTCAATAAGTCCTCCATACTGATTGTTTCTTGTTATGAACCTTATGGATATCCATGGTTCACACACCGTATTAATTTTATATTGTCCTGTTTTTATGATAACAGTTATTACATATACGGGTGCGTATTTTCGGTAGGTTGGCATGCCTGATCGCCTTCGGCGTTCTATTTCACATATTATTACTTGGATTATTTACGTTCGCACGCCACGGACTTGCTTATCATTTTAACGTCATTCGTTTCCTTGCATTAGCTCGAGGGGCTTTCATGAGTCAGATATTACATATTAGTTTTCATTTTGTTAGCACTTCACTGACCCTATGTTATGTTGGTAGCCCTGCCTACTCCCAGCGCCGTCAGGCTTGATTTTCCCCTGTCTCATGTTCGCTTCCTCGTTTGTTTTACGATTGATGTTTAGCTAATTTTATTATTATTATCATCTAGCATGCCTTCCTATCTTATTTTACCATGCATTATGTTTATTATAGTGTTATTAGTCCTTCCGTGCGATCATATCAATCGTGGGTCTGGCAGGTTGGTATACCTGCTATCGCCCCACTCCTAGCCTCTTCCCGCCGATACCCCACCCCAGGGTTCCCTCCCTCTCTCTCTCCCGATCGAGTTTGAGTCACTATAGCGCTATGTACCCCTCCCGGGGGCATCCGCTTTGCACGGGCGGTTCCCGTTGATCTGTGAGGCATACTATTATTGTATATTAACGTACATTACTTACTCTTTCCACTACTCTACCCGGTCGTAGTCGTTTTCTTTCCGCCGCTCGTTTGGCCAACGATCGGCGGGAAGTTTTCGGCTCGGTCCGTGGTACCTTGTTATGTTATATTATTTATTTAGTTTTGTACGTGCTACTTCCCCGGTCCCGCACTTCACGGACCTGGTAAAGATCCCTTTCCCCCTCTAGTGTCACGCACCTCACGGACCTCATATAGATATATATATATATATATATATATATATATATATATATATATATATATATATATATATATATATATATATATATATATATATATATATATATATATATATATATATATATATATATATATATATATATATATATATATATATATATATATATATATATATATATATATATATATATATATATATATATATATATATATATATATATATATATATATATATATATATATATATATATATATATATATATATATATATATATATATATATATATATATATATATATATATATATTAAGATTTCATTACAGGATCCCCGGAAGTAGCTTTTATACATTACCATCTGGTCGAGTTGTTTAGTTGCGGCTCCGGAGACAACGTTACTCATTCTTACTTTGATTAACTTTATATTAGTCACATATATTATATACACGATCCTTGTGCTCGACCTTCCCTTCCCTCTTTTGATATGATCACGGTTACGGTCTGACTTGTTTTCAATTCCTTTTACAATTAAAATAGTTATTTTGATATTGATATTTAAGCACTCCGGATCCCCCGAGTCCCGATTTGCTTACATTCAGTATACTTTATGGCTATATATAAAAGATTTATATCATGATATTGACATTTATATACGTAGATATTTAAGCTCCGGGCCCCTAATTTGCTTTCATTTAAGATACTCATGTATCTTTTGTCTTACAGACTGTACGTATATAAAACATTGTTATCATGATATTTATATATAAATCTTCTATCATGATATTGATATCACTTAAGCACCCGGGGCCCCCGAGCCCCTATTTGCTTTCCTTCAGGATTCCTAATGTATATATAGAAAACATTTTTATCATTATATTGATATGTAAATCTTTTATCATGATCTTGATATCATTCCAGCACCCGGGGCCCCCGAGCCCCTATTTGCTTTCATTCAGGACTCCTGATTTATATATATATATATATATATATATATATATATATATATATATATATATATATATATATATATATATATATATATATATATATATATATAAAACATTTTTATCATGATATTGATATGTAAATCTTTTAGCATGATATTGCTATAATTTAAGAATCCGGGGCCCCCGAGCCCCTATTTGCTTTCATTCAGGATTCCTGATGAATATATATAAAACATTTTTATCATGATAGAGATATGTACAGTGAACCCTCGTTTATCACGGTAGATAGTTTCCAGACCCGGCCGCGATAGGTGAAAATCCGCGAAGTAGTGACACCATATTTACCTATTTATTCAACATGTATATTCAGACTTTTAAAACCTTCCCTTGTACGTAGTACTGTTAACAAACTACCCTTTAATGTACAGAACACTTAATGCATGTACTACAGTACCCTAAACTAAAACAGGCACAAATATTAAAGGCGATTTTATATCATGCGTTTCCTAAACACGCTAAAAAGCACGATAAAAAATGGCAACCAATGTTTTGTTTAGGTTTATCTCTGATCATAATGAAGAAACAAACTGGAGGTAGAGCTTTGCTTATTGCCCAGACATATTTCCCATACTTTTCCCTTAGAACTACATCACATCTTCCTACTTTATATATATATATATATATATATATATATATATATATATATATATATATATATATATATATATATATATATATATATATATATATATATATATATATATATATATATATATATATATATATATATATATATATATATATATATATATATATATATATATATATATATATATATATATATATATATATATATATATATATATATATATATATATACATACAGTATATATATATATATATATATATATATATATATATATATATATATATATATATATATATATATATATATATATATATATATATATATATATGTATACACATATACATACCTACATATATACATACATACATATAAACATAAATACATGCATACATATATATATATATATATATATATATATATTACTGTATATATATGGGTTATGGAAAAAATCCGCGATGGTCGAACCGCGAAGTAGCGAGGGTTCACTGTATATATATATTTTAAGCACCGGGGCCTCCAGGCCCCTAATTTGCTTTCCTTTGAGATACTCTTGTATCTTTTATTTTACAGACTGTATGCTGTGCAATGACGGCATGTGCCGCTGTCATCTATCAACCCTGCGGCCATGACATGTGTCATTCACACGCCCACTGTTCTGTCCGAGTGGATGACTTAGCTGTATGGCATCCAGACAATTGTGTAGTCTGCTACACAATGACCTCCACTCTAACATCCGACTCGGTGAGTGCATTTTCATTGATACAGACTTGTAGGGAGTTACAATTAATTTCAATATTAATTTTAAGGCCACTAGTCCTCTGGACTTCCCGCATGCCTTTCACTTAGTGTCTACGAAGTCCTTGGACTTCTTCACTTTTCTTTGGCACAACTATCCCTCGCTAATAGTCTGTTCTCTTTCAGTGCTTCCAACTTGAGAAAGATACAGCTCGGGCCAACCTCAAGATCTGGATTGACGGGTTCGCCCGCAACGTGAAGGCCACTTAGCCTTATATCCTCTCTGAGAAATGGTGTTCCCGTCTCTACCCCCATGCTAAAACTTCACCTGCGGTCCCCAAAGATTGGCGGATCCTTTCATCGAGAGGTTCGAATCCCTTCTTCCAGCCCCGGACCAAGAAGAGACGGGCGGCACCCTAACTGAGGACGTCTCTACCCTCAACCTCGATGTGGAACCCATGGCTCTTGACGATCCCAATGCAGGTAGGGACGTAGGTGAGTCAGGTGGTTCCCGGGCTAAGATTCCTATCCCTAGCCCGGCTTTTTCTTCTCCTTCAGAACACTCTTCTTTTCGAGGTTTTCCGTGGACAACCGGGACTGGTCTCAGTCCCCGGCCTGTTATCCCCAAGGTGAAGGCTCATCGTAAGAATTTATATACGACCCACAAGTCTTCCAAAGACCACAGGGCTTCGAAATCGTCAGCTTCGAAGGCTAAATCTTCCTCCACCAGAGTCTCTCAAGACCCAATTACTGTGCCTTCAACCTCTCACGGAGTAGTCTCCGTTCCGGCACCTGTTTCCCCCCCGGCGGAATCCTCTGACCCGGTGGATTTTTCCGAGAAGATGTTTGCTCGTTTTGAGTCGATACTATCGTCTCATACGCGACAATCACAAGAGATAATAGCTTCTATGGAGAGCCTAGTTCAGGGACTCATGCGCTCGGGGCTGCCACCGCCACAACAGCAATACCCCGTCCCCGACGCCTCCAAGCTTCCTCCTTTCAATAAGAATAACCCTTGGAGGTTGGCATTGCATGCCCCCTTCTCGGAGGGTATGTTGTCAATCTGAGATTTCGGTACCCGGCCTCTTGCGGATTATGAATTCTACCCGCCGGGTCTTGAATTCCCCTTCCCGGGCTACGCTCGCCTCAAGGAAGAGGCTCTGATTCGATTGGATAAGGTCCCAAAGGAAACTGTTAATTTTCCTAAAGAACAGGCACAGTCTGTCTTGGTCCGCGTGTTCAATGAGTGGGATTGCTTGTACACAATGATTACGGCCTACAAAAGTTCATATACTATGTTTGTGGCCGACGACCAGACCCCTACCCCATGTGCGACCAAGATCATAGAGATGGTCTTTCAGGCTATCAAGGAAGAGAAGCCTTTACGTCACCTCAGGGAGACCGACTTACCCTCCCTTCTCTTTCCGGGAGACGGTGAATGTTGGCGGAACGCCCCAGCTACCTTCTTGGTAGGTAAGTTGAGCCCGGACTGTGCCTCGACGCAGTTCAGCGAACGGCTTCCCAAACTCCCAGAGTCTCTCATTAAATTGGAATATGAGTCGAGGTGTAGATTCAGCAGATCCCTTAATTCAGATGCCCTTACTGAATTGACTGTCGCCACTTACACCGAGGAGGACCTCCTTAAGGCCCTCACTAGGTCGCTTTTGCAAAACTTTATGGCTGACGCCTATGATTTTGCAAATGCCAGGACCCATTGTCGACGACACGTTCTATCCGAAGCCACGATTAGGGACGAACTTAACCCTTTAACCCCCAGGCTATTTGGAAATTTCCAACCCTTAACCCCCAAGGGGTTATTTTTTTCCCAGCACATTTTTCAGTATATTTTTTTCAAATTGCTCTAACAGCCTTAATTTTTGTCATAGAGAGGTCAAGTTGGTCTCATTCTCTTGGAAAATGCCTGAATTTTTCCAAAAAATTATCAAAAATATGAAAAAAATAATTTTTTTAGTATTTTTTTGCAAGGATGTACCGGTACGTCCATGGGGGTAAAGGGATGGCTTTTGTGAAACGTACCAGTACGTCCTTTGGGGGTAAAAGGATTAATAGGCTCATCAAAACTCCAGTCTGGGGCCCAGATCTTTTCCCGGGGGACTTAGTTAACTCGGTCCTTAGCGAGGCAGCTAGAGCCAACCAAAACCTCAAGGTTAGGTGGGGCCTGGTTTCAAAGAGGAGATATGAGCCTACTAGTACCCCAATTCGAGGTAGGAAGAGATTGAGGTCCTTCCAATCTTCCCAATTCAGGCAACCTCTGCAAGTAGTTCAACCGGTCTCAGTCCACGGAAGAACTACGTTCCTTCACAAAAGATGTGCTACTAATGAATGCAACCCAAAGTTTACGTCGCTCAAGATTTCACGGACGCTTGTTCAGCGTGCCAAAGAAAGACTCAGACAAAGGAAGAGTAATTCGGGACCTGTCTCGTTTAAGTTCCTTCACTCGTTGCGACAAATCCCATATGCTTACCATCTCGCAGGTATGGACCTTACTTCCCCGTAGGGCCGTCACCACCTCCATCGATCTTACAGATGCCTACTATCACGTTCCAATAGCAAGGCATTTTCGTCTTTTTCTGGGCTTCAAGCTAGGCAAACAAGCCTATGCATTCAAAGTGATGCTATTGGGGCTCAACATACCACCCAGAATCTTCACCAAACTAGCAGAGACAGTAATTCAAGAGCTTCGGACTCAGGGGATACAGGTAGTAGCCTATCTATACGATTAGCTAATCTGGTCAGACAATGCCCAGATTTCCCGCGTAGCAACGAACAACGTCCTCACCTTCCTTCGCCAACTGGGATTCCAAGTCAACCTCGAGAAATCCCGCCGGGTCCCACAGCCCAAGTTTCAATGGCTGGGACTACAAGGGGACCTGTTCTCCCATACGCTGTGCCTCCCCAAAGCTGAAAGGAAGGTGATAGCGAGGAATACAAAACAATTTTTCAAGGAAAAGTTGACCTTCCGAAGGAGCCGAGAGTGGATCCTAGGTTCCTTACAGTTCGCCTCCGTGACAGACGTCGTCCTGAGGTCCAAACTCAAGGACATAAACAGAGTGTGGCGCTCCAGAGCAACCACAATACGCCGAGACAGACGTGCTCGCGTTTCCCCAACCCTGAGAAAAAGTCTGCAGACTTGGACGAAGATCAAGAATCTTTCCAAGTCGGTTCCTTTACAACACAAGAAAGTCCAAGGGTTATGGTCACAGGTCTTACAACAAATGCACGTCAACGTCCTAGAGGCCATGGCAGTCTTCCTCACTTTAAAATGTCTCAATCCAGTCAGGAATCTCCATATCAGACTGGTTCTCGACAGTGCAGTCATAGTACACTGCCTCAACAGAGAAGACTTCAGATCACCACGAATAAACCACATCGTGTTGAAGTTTTTCTCCATGGCGGCAATGCACAAGTGGCACCTGTCAGCAGTCCATCTAGCAGGAGTCCGGAATGTGGTAGAGGACTTACTTTCCTGGACGACCCCGCTAGAGTCGGAATGGTCACTAGACAATCGATCTTTCCAGTGGATGATATCTCAAGTCCCGGGTCTCCAGGTGGATCTGTTTGCGACGGAATCCAACCGCAAAATAGATTGTTACGTAGCCCCCAACCTGGACCCTCAGGATTATGCCACGGACTGTATGATTCTAGATTGGAATACCTGGAAGACGATTTATCTGTTTCCTCCGGTGAACCTCCTGCTGAAAGTTCTGCACTAACTCAGATCCTTCAAAGGTCAAGTGGCTCTCGTAGCCCCCAACTGGCCCAAGAGCAATTGGTTCCCCTTGTTGCTAGAACCAGGTCTCCGCCCCCGGCGGATTCCCAGTCCGGTGTTAACAAAGACAGTGCAAACTCGCAATATGTTCGCTTCCTCAAAGATTCTGAATGCCCTAACTTTCTGGACTTCATGAAGTTCGCAGCCCAACGGGGTGCAAACATCGATCCTTTGAATACTATTTTCCTGGAATCTTACAAAAGGGAATCTACTCTCCGTCAATATGACTCAGCTGTCAAGAAATTAGCTAAGTTCTTGAAAGATTCCCAAGTTGAGAAAATGACGATGAACCTAACTGTGACATTCTTCAGAACTCTCTTCGAATCTGGCCTGGCAGCCAATACCATTACTACAATCAAGTCAGCCTTGGAAAAGATCTTCCATATTGGTTTTGACATTGATCTAACGGATTCATATTTCTCATCCATTCCGAAAGCTTGTGCCAGACTAAAAACCTTCAACTCGCCCTAGCGCAGTTTCCTGGTTTTTGAACGATGTTCTTAAGCTAGTCTCTGACACCTCAAATGAATCCTGTAACTATATGGCATTGTTAAGAAAGTCACTTTTTCTTTTGAGCCTCGCCTCGGGCTCTAGCATCTCAGAATTGTCAGCCTTATCTAGAGACCCTGGTCATATAGAGTTTCTCTCTTCGGGTGAGGTTCTTCTCTCTCCTAACAAAGTTTTCCTGGCTAAAAATGAAGACCCCCAAAACAGGTGGTCTCCCTGGAAGATTGTTCCACTTCCTCGGGATCCATCCCTGTGTCCAGTTACCACCCTGAAAGCCTACTTAGGTAGAACTTCCACTACAACCACAGGGCCCTTATTTATTAGAGAACATGGAGGAACTATTACCCTTAAGGGAATTATACAACAAATTCTTTATTTTATTAAACAAGCTAATCCTGCATCATTCCCACATGTCCATGATATTAGAGCTGTGGCTACCTCAATGAATTTTTTCCTCCATATGAAATTTGATGAGCTCTCAAAATATACGGGTTGGAAGTCCCCTAAAGTTTTCAAGTGCCACTACCTAAAACCTTTAGAGGCTCTTAGATTTGCCACAGTAGCTGCAGGGAATATAGTTCCTCCTGAAGGTACTGAGTCCTAATCACAACGTCTTGCTCTGTCCTCTTTCCCTCCTGCCTGGCTTACCTGTTGTTCCTACCTGTTTTGTTACTATACACCCTTATGGTGTATTATTTTATTATTCAATTGTTCAATTTCACGAATTGTTTTCATTACACTTGTTCTTAATCCCCGAGCTGATTTTATTTTGCATTTGATTACCAAGCTGGATTCCCACTATTCATATCTGTTGAATTCTACCTACGGGTTTCATTATTGATTGTTTACCATGTCTATTTATCACTGTCATATACATGTTGATCTATTTTTATGGGTTTCCACATCCCTCTTTTTTTATATTAAACTCATCAGCTCTGTTATTTTGTGTTATTCCCTCTTCAGGTAGTTAGCCATATTGGGTCCCCATTCTCTGGTACGATTTCACTGGGCGGCACGGGTCGGAGCCCAGAAAAGGGATTTTGACGAAGGAAAAATCTAGTTCTGGGCGAGAGACCCGTGCCGCCCAGTGAACCCACCCGTCCCTCCCTGCTTGGGCCCCAATCTGGGGTGCTATAATGAGTGACGTCACTGGCGTGAGATTGCTAGTAGTAGTAGGATGTTGAACGGCACCTCGCTGTTCGGGGATGTTGACAGGAGATATTTAAATGGTGCGAGGCCTCTGGTTGTGATATACAGTATTCAACGCCCCAGTATTATACCGACACCTTATTAAGGTGAGCGAGCTGGGTTCAACCTAGCATTCTTATACAAATTTTTCTCTGGTAAATTCATAGCAGTTTTTACCTTAGAAATGATGTTAAAGGAGCATTTCACTGGGCGGCATGGGTCTCTCGCCCAGAAATAGATTTTTCCTTCGTCAAAATCCCTTTTTTGGGTAAGATGGCCATGTCGTCCTGATGGAAGGTTCCTATTGGTAGCTTTCTAAGGGATATTTGGCTACATTGATATTCCCAGAGAATTGACCTTTAGGTCTCCAGAATTCTAACTCCTGGCGCGAATATCCTTAAATTTTTCTTAAGGATATCGCATAGTATCAGGGGACGTATATCCTGATAAGACATTTGGCAATCTTCACCCCAAATAGCGTTTTCGCTTCGAGGGGGAAAAGTGGCGAAAGTGAAGGGGAGCCGTTATCAAGGTTACCCTTTCGCCCATACTATTACATTCCTCGTAGCATTGAGCATGGTGCTACAGATATAGTAGTTTCGGGAGGGATCTTGCCTAAGCCTTTTCTTATAGAAAAGGAGGGCGGGTCCATGAGGATGACATGGCCATCTCACCCAAAAATAGATTTTTCAATATTAAACTTAGCCGGTGATCATATAAGCTGCAACTCTGTTGCTCGACAGAAAAACCTACGGTCAAAATACGCCAGCGATCGCTATGCAGGTGGGGGTGTACATCAACAGCGCCATCTGTCTAGCAGGTACTTAGTACTCCAAGTAAACAAAGAACCAATTTTCTCTCTGTCGGGCTACCGGCAAGACCTACTAATACGCTGTTACTAACTGGATTTGTTTTCACAACTATTTGGTGAAGTACACTATTCTAGTTTTGAGCTTTCGCTATGCAGGTGTTTTATCTTCATCTCAAAACTTGAACTCGTTTTGGATAGATTTAATTATGGTGACAAAGAGAGTATGGACTCTCTTTCACTTTTAAATGGCCGACCCTTCCCTTAGACGGAAGTGTGTTTAGATTTTTAGTTATTTGCTTAACACGTTATAGATCTATATATTTTATATCTCTCCGCCTTTATTAGGCCTCTTCGATTAACTTTCCATTTATTATAAACATATAAAAATAAATTTTTATGTTTTGTTTATATGCGACCTTTCCTGATAGTAGGCGGTCCTAACTTGGAACCGAAGTTAATCAACGTTGAGCCCGTTATATCGTATTTAGCCTTTAAAGAATTTAAAACTTTTTAAATTTAATGTTTTATGAAAGAATTTCTTTGATAGTCTTCGTACTGTTTTCAAAGATGAACTAACGTTTAGTTTTTTAGACTACGCAGTTGTTGACGTTCAGGACGTTCAACATGCGCTCTATCGTTACGATAGAGAGAGAGTGTATCACGGTTTCACTTTGCAGTAAGAGTAAATCGATTCTGACGTTTCGTTCATTCTTTCTTAGCTTAAATGTTTTAAATTCTAAATTAAAGGAACTTTTTATTTGGAAAACCTTTCAGTTTTTTCCTTTAGTCAAATAACATGTTTTTTTGACGAATATATAATTGGGCTCTTCTCTTAGGTGCGAAATCTAGAGAGAAAGAGAGAGAGAGATAGAGACGGAGGGAGAGAGAGGAGAGAAAACGTTCCGTTCACGCGGGTAACGTTGTTTTCGTGTAACTCTCCTCCCTAGTCGCTGTACGGGGAAGAAGGTAAAACGTTTCTAGGGTTTTATTCTTGTCCCCAGGCTATGTGCGGTGAGAGATTGTAAACGTAGTTTATTTGAACTAGTGTTTAGTCTCTTTCCCAGCCACTGAATTTTTTATCTTTATATATGTTTTCTGTTTTTTGCTAGTATTAATGAGCTGCATTATACGACTGATTTCGCAATTACTACCTTTTAATGAAGGGTAGAATTGCGTGTTTCAGGTAGAAATCAGTAAAAGTTTCGATTTCAGTGAAATAAGTGCAAAACAGAAAATCGAAGTGATAAAGTGATATGCGCAAAGTGTTACAGTGTTGCGTCCGAGGGTTCGTCTGTTCGTGCCTGTCGTTCACCTAGTCCGGGACCTCTTGCAAGCTCCCAAGCCCAGGGGAGAAGTAATGTCGAACGACTTATGGGTTCGTCAGGCCTTGATCAACGAACAGACGTTTCCCTCCGTGGTTTCGGGCGTATCTACCCAAGATCGCCCCACCCACACAAAGACGAGAGAGCCCATTTATTTCTCGTCTGCGGAAGAGGTTTCTCGTAAGAAACCATGGACCAAGGTCTCGCAGCTTATTAAGCGCAAGTCGGTCCCTTCCGCGCAAGTCCAACGGCCCAGTTGTAGCCACTGGGTCAGTTCGGACTCGCTGCAGTCTTCCGACGACTGCTCACCTCCTAAGAGAGGCAAAGCGGTACCGCATTAGGCAGTCACACCGTCTGTTGCCGCACCTGCTCCTGTAGACCCTAAGTGGTCTTTGCTGCAGACCATGCAGTCTCAGTTAACGTCATTGATGCGGGACTTTCGTGCGGAGAAGGTTGACACTGCACCAACCTCTAGCCTACAACCAACCACGGTTGTGCGTCCTGTGGACGCTAAGGCGACCTTCTGCCGCACTCCAGCTGAGAGAGTCCCGCCACCCATGCGTTCCAGTGTACCCTGCCAGCCGCATATTGACGTTCAGTAACGCACAGAACCTTCCGTTGACGTTCGCGAGGTACAACAACAGTCTAAGTTGTTTTGTTTTGACGCGGTGCGTCAACCTCCGCATTCTAGAGTTGTTTTGACTGCTCAGTATAGACAGTCAAAGCAGTCTTGAGTGAACACTGTATGTCCTCACGCACCTGTTGTGGTTGACAGTTCAGTTGTTGACAGTTCACAGACTGTCAAGCAGTTACATGACGTTGCCTTCTGGTCTGTTACTAATGCACCAGTGCTGTATGTCCTCACGCACCTGTTGTGGTTGACAGTTCAGTTGTTGACAGTTCACAGACTGTCAAGCAGTTACATGACGTTGCCTTCTGGTCTGCTACTAATGCACCAGTGAGAGACTCACTGAGATAACCTAGCTTTTATCGGACAAGGTTCCTGTAGATAAGAAGTGCTGTTCTCCCTCCTACTGATATTCCCTTGAGGACTCTGTCATTTGGAGAGGAGCCTTAAGCTGCTTAGCCTCCTATGGACTTTAATTAAATCATGATGATTTTTTAAGGATCTTCGTCCGGATCTTGTAACTGCTGCTCCTCGTTCGCCTAACGTCAGAACTTACACTAGGCCTAGCTACTTCGAAGCCGTTGTTTTTAAGCTAGTGCTCTCTCGCTCTCCTAGAGAGCGTTACATTGGCTAGGCGACTGGTTTTTGCACCAGGAGGAGTTTTAGGGATACAGCCTTTGATTTCCCTTCTTTTAAACTGGCTTATAGAGCGAGAGTCTGATAGGACACGAGAGAAGTTCTCGGCTTGGGAGTTCATGCCTCTGCCCAGATAGACTTCTCAATTCTGGTAGACTCGCCCTGGCGCCTAGACAGGAGACGCTCCAAGTTGTTTACAGGTCAACTTCTCAACTTTTGTCGAGCCTTTGAAGTTTTGCTGTACTATTATGTCACACATAACAAGGCTTTCAGGGATGGTAAATGGTTCCGCCGCAGTCGCTAACCCCGTCTGTTGCCACACCTGCTCCCGTAGACCCTAATGGGCTTTGCTGCAAGACATGCAGTCCAAGCTTGCGTCCTTGATAGAGGACTTAAATGCGGAGAAGAACCTTCTGGCCAACAACCTTCCAACCGGTTGGTTGTGCGCCCTGTTGACGCTGAGGTAACCTACTCGCGTCTGCCAGTTGAGGTGGTTCCTCCTTCTGGCCAACAACCTTCCAACCGGTCGGTTGTGCGCCCTGTTGACGCTGAGGTAACCTACTCGCGTCTGCCAGTTGAGGTGGTTCCTCCACCGATGCGACCCAGTGTGGGTTGCCAGTCGCACGTTGACGTTAAGCAACGCTCGGAGGTGGTTGTTGACGTTCAGGACGTTCAACAACCAGCAGAGGTGACTTGTTGTGACACAGTGCGTCAACCTCAGCAACCCGGTAGGGTGTTGACTGCACAACCCAGACAGTCTAGACAGTTTCGGGTTGACGCTGTACTTCCTCGCGCACCCATGGTTGTTGACAGTTCACAGACTGTGCAGCAGTGCCATGATATTGCGTCCGGCTCCGTCACGCATCCACCAGTGCGACCGGATTCAGCGAGTCAGAAGTTGCCCACTCCGTTGCCGTTTCCTCATCAGTTTCGGATGAGGAACCCTCTGATGAGGACGTTGCTGAACAAGACGATCAGCCCCCAGCCCTGCTATCCATCCAGAAGATGCTGAAGAAGGAACGCTGCCCAGTCAGGCTGTGGATGAGTCTGGTAGGGACACTGTCATCCGTGGATCAATTTGTGTCACTAGGAAGACTACACCTCCGTCCTCTTCTATACCATCTAGCTTTTCACGGGAAAAAGGACAAGACGCTAGAAGCGGTCTCGATTCCGGTTTCCGGAAAGATAAAGTCTTGTCTGACTTGGTGAAAGGACTATATCAACCTTAGAGAGGGTCTTCCCCTGACTGTTCAGACTCCCAACCACGTTCTCTTCTCGGACGCATCGGACGTAGGCTGGGGTGCGACATTAGACGGTAGGGAATGCTCGGGATTATGGAACTCGAGTCAAAGGACAATGCATTTCAACTGCAAGGAGCTACTGGCAGTACGTCTGACCTGGAAAAGCTTCAGGTCTCTCCTTCAAGGCAAAGTGGTGGAGGTGAACTCGGACAACACCACGGCTTTGGCGTACATCTCCAAGCAAGGAGGGACCTACTCTCTGACATTGTACGAGATCGCAAGGGACTCCTCACCTGGTCAAAAGGTCTAGACATATCACTAATAACGAGGTTCATCCAAGGCAACTTGAATGTCATGGCAGATTGTCTCAGTCGGAAGGGACAAATAATTCCAACAGAATGGACCCTCCACAAGGATGTATGCAAGAGACTTTGGGCCACCTGGGGCCAGCCAACCATAGATCTCTTCGCAACCTCGATGACCAAGAGGCTCCCAATATTTTGCTCACCAATCCCGGACCCAGCAGCAGTTCATATAGATGCCTTTCTACTAGATTGGTCACATCTAGATCTATATGCATTCCCTCCGTTCAAGATTGTCAACAAGGTACTGCAGAAGTTCGCCTCTCACGAAGGGACAAGGTTGACGCTAGTTGCTTCCCTCTGGCCCGCGAGAGAATGGCTCACCGAGGTACTTCGATGGTTAGTAGACGTTCCCAGAACACTTCCCCTAAGGGTGGACCTTCTACGTCAGCCACGCGTAAAGAAGGTACACCAAGGCCTCCACGCTCTTCGTCTGACTGCCTTCAGACTATCGAAAGACTCTCGAGAGCTAGAGGCTTTTCGAAGGAGGCAGCCAGAGCGATTGCTAGAGCAAAGAGAACATCCACCCTTAGAGTCTACCAATCGAAGTGGGAAATCTTCCGAAACTGGTGCAAGTCAGTAGCCGTATCCTCGACCAGTACCTCTGTAACTCAAATAGCTGACTTTCTCTTATATCTGAGGAAAGAACGATCTCTTTCAGCTCCCACTATCAAGGGTTACAGAAGCATGTTGGCATCAGTCTTCCGTCACAGAGGCTTAGATCTTTCCAACAATAAAGATCTACAGGACCTCCTTAAGTCTTTTGAGACCACGAAGGAGCGTCGTTTGGTTACACCTGGTTGGAATTTAGACGTGGTACTAAGATTCCTTATGTCAGACAGGTTCGAACCGCTACAATCAGCCTCCCTGAAAGATCTCACCTTAAAGACTCTTTTCCTGATATGCTTAGCCACAGCTAAAAGAGTCAGTGAGATTCATGCCTTCAGCAAGAACATCGGATTCTCATCCGAAACGGCTACATGTTCTACAACTTGGTTTTCTAGCCAAACACGAGCTGCCTTCTCGGCCTTGACCAATATCGTTCGATATTCCAAACTTATCGTATGGTTGGAAATGAACTAGAAAGAGTCTTATGTCCTGTAAGAGCTCTTAAGTTCTATTTAAAAACCTTTACGAGGCCTGTCTGAAGCTTTATGGTGTTCAGTTAAGAATCCATCTTTGCATATGTCAAAGAATGCTTTATCCTATTTTATCAGACTGTTAATACGAGAAGCTCATTCCCATCTGAATGAGGAAGACCAAGCTTTGCTGAAGGTAAGGACACACGAAGTTAGAGAGGTCGCAACTTCCGTGGCCTTTAAACAAAATAGATCTCTGCAAAGTATAATCGACGCAACCTATTGGAAAAGCAAATCAGTGTTCGCGTCTTTTTATCTTAAGAATGTCCAGTCTCTTTACGAGAACTGCTACACTCTGGGACCATTCGTAGCAACGAGTGCAGTAGTGGGTGAGGGCTCAACCACTACAATTCCCTAATTCCATAACCTTTTTAATCTTTCTCTTGAAATGTTTTATTATTGTTTTTGGGTTGTCCGGAAGGCTAAGAAGCCTTTCGCATCCTACTTGATTTGGCGGGTGGTCAAAGTCATTTCTTGATAAGCGCCTAGATTAGAGGTTTTGATGAGGTCCTGTTGTATGGGTTGCAACCCTTGATACTTCAGATCCTAGGGGTCGCTCAGCATCCTAAGAGGATCGCGAGGCTCCGTAAGGAAGACGTACTTAAAAAGGCAGAGTAATTGTTCAAGTCGACTTCCTTACCAGGTACTTATTTATTTTATGTTTGTTATTTTGAATAACTGCTAAAATGAAATACAAAATACTTAGCTCATAATAATGTAAACATGTAATGCTGGTCTCTACCCACCCCCCTGGGTGTGAATCAGCTTATATGATCACCGGCTAAGTTTAATATTGAAAAATGTTATTTTTATTAATAAAATAAATTTTTGAATATACTTACCCGGTGATCATATATTAAAGGACCCTCCCTTCCTCCCCAATAGAGACCCAGTGGACCGAGGAGAAAATTGGTTCTATGTTTACTTGGAGTACTAAGTACCTGCTAGACAGATGGCGCTGTTGATGTACACCCCCACCTGCATAGCGATCGCTGGCGTATTTTGACCGTAGGTTTTTCTGTCGAGCAACAGAGTTGCAGCTTATATGATCACCGGGTAAGTATATTCAAAAATTTATTTTATTAATAAAAATAACATTTTTCGCTTCGCTTCAAAATCCTTTTTTAAATATGTAACTTCCCTGGTAGTTACATATATATAGCTTAATCCCGCCGATTTGTCGCTCGCACGGCAGAAATTCAAAATTCGCGACAATCGCCGACAGGTGGCCAGGTGATCTGACCTGTGCTCCCTCTATCCAGGTATCTGGAACCATTCCCATTTGTCCTCAGAAATTCCCTGCCGTCGTTCCAGCAACACGTCGGAAATTCGCTCTATGTTGTGGGTTTGCTTTGTCTACAAATTGGTGAAGTACCCATTGTTTGGTTTTTTATGGATGGCTTTCGCTGATTTTGGATTTTCCCTATTTACTTTTCCCTCGGATAAGAAAGATTTTGTTGGTTTTTTCGACTTGGAAAGTTAGTTTTAACTGCTTTTCTAGTTTTCAAAATGGCTGACTCTGTTATTAGAAGGTGAGTTAAGGGGTGCAAGACTCGGCTTCCAAAGGCTGCTCTTGATCCCCACTCAATATGTAAGACTTGCAGAGGGCATGAGTGTTCATTTAATGACAGATGTAATGAATGTGAAAGTTTATCTGAGAGAGAGTGGAGAGAGTATGATCGCTATGTTAGGCGATTGGAAAAGGACAGACTTAGGAGAACTAGATCATCAAGTGTTCTGTCTAATAGGTCTTCGGATTGTCAAGTCCTTTCTAACTTGCATAAAACTAATATTCCTGATCCTAATCCTAAGGTTGTAGTACCAGACCCTCCTACGGAGTCGGAGGTAAGTGAGCCTTCTTTGAAGGATATTATGGTTGCTATCTCTGCCTTGGGAGTGAAAGTGCAATCCCTTACTTCGGATAAGGAAGTGATATGGGGGGCAGTGCGTGGTTTGCAACGCAAGCTCGGTGATAGTGATGGTGCAGTGGAGGGTGCGTCCGTTCGTGTCTTGCCATGCTCCTAGCCCTGGACCTCTTCCATGCTCCCCAACCACTGGGAGAAGGAAAGTAGACAGGCTAAAGGAGGTGAGAGATGTTGAACAGCGAACGGACGTCCCCTCGAACGATCCTGTTGACGCATCCCAGGACGCTCCCCCTCGCCGCAGGAGAGGCGAGATGAGGAAGTGTTCGTCTTCTTCGGAAGACGCAAGACCTAGACGCGGTTGGCAACAACCTCTTCAATCGAGACCTCTCAAGAGACATAGGTCCCCTGTTAAGTTCCAGCAACCCTTGTGTAGCAATTGGAGCTCTCCAGAAATCTTCCTGTCGGAAGAAGACGACGTGTCCGCGCCTAAACAGAGGTGTAGGACGCATAGTTCGTCGGAGGAAGAAGACGTGCACTTTACATCGGTTCACACTTCTCCCCCACCCCCGGATTGGGAGATGTTGCAAGGGACTTCACCTCTTCTTCGCCAGAAGACCCCAGCTGGGTTTCCGAAACTGTGGACGCTCCCTTGCAGCGATCTTGACGCATTACAGGAAGCGACAAGGATCGTGACGCTCCCTCGCAGCAGGCCGGACGTATGCAGTACGCACCGCAAGCAGCATTCCTGTCAGAGCTTCAACAGTCCATTACGTCCCTGTTTGACGTTTACAAGTTGCAAACAGAGGAAGCTCGCAAGAAGGAATCTAAGGACGTTAACAGACCTAGGAAAAGAATAAGATCGGAGCGAGACGCGAACAGCCAGCAAGACGCGGACTCGCGGCAAGCTGCAGCGCTCATGGACGCTCCCTCGCAGCGATCTGGAATCGTTACGGGAGGCGACAAGGAGCGTGACGCCCCCTCGCGGCATGCAGGACGCAAGCGAGCAAGACGAGGCGTGTGATTCTCCCACTCGTTCTACATTGGAGATCGCTAACCCTTTAGAGGAGATCTCAGAGGAGGAAACACAAGAAACTCTTCATGCAGCAGATCTTAAAAGATTACATGGAGTTTTGGCGGACTTATATCCGGATGACTTTCAGCAGGCTGTACCTCGGAGCCTGCCCTGGCAGTTTTTGAAGGGTAGACCCCAGAAACCTTCCTCCTTCAAGAAAACAGTGTTAGCTAGATCGGTCAAGAGGGCTTTTTCTACTCTGAACGATTGGATTCTCAAGAAAAAGGAACAAGGAAGGACAACCTTTTCCTTCCACCCTACGAGATTGGCTTCTAGATCCAGTGTGTGGTACGAGACTGGGGAGGCTCTCAGTTTGGGAGTTCCTGGCTCCTCCCAGGGGGACTTCTCCAGACTCGTTGACACTTCGCGTAGAGCAGCCATGTCTAAGGCTAAGGTTATGTGGTCCACGTCGGAGATGGATCACTTGCTGAAGGGCATCTTCAGAACAATCGAGGTCTTCAGCTTGATGGACTGGACTCTCGGCGCCCTTACAGATGTCACAGACGAAAAGAACGAGACGCAGATGCACCTTATTGCCTGTCTCGATAAAGCCGTGAGGGATGGGACGGTCGAACTCACAGCCCTTTTCACAGCAGGGGTTATTAAGAAGAGATCCATGCTGTGTTCTTTCCTGTCGTCAGGGTGGACTCTCGCTCAAAGAGCAGAACTCTTGTATGCTCCTTGAAATAATCATCTCTTCCCTTAAGATGTAGTGAAGGACTTGTCGGCAGCTCTTGCGCAACAAGCGACGCAAGATCTTATTACCAGGACTGCGAAGAAAGTTCTTCCGGCAAACTTTTCCGCCAGGAAGGAGAAGGAAGCTCATCCCACGCGCCAGCCCTTTCGTGGGAGGGCCCTTTTGAGAGGAAGTCAGAGAATGGCTGCTGGAGGACAACCTCCTAAATACACAAAGCAGCAACCAAAAACCAGAAAGTGAGCTCTCCATTCTCCAGACACAAGTGGGAGCCAGGTTATCCCACTACTTGCAAGAGTGGAGCCAAAGGGGAGCGGACGACTGGACAGTTGATGTCTTGAAGGAGGGTTACAAAATCCCCTGCCTAAGAAGGCCTCCTCTTTCGCCAGAGACGTTAGAGTTGACAGCTACATACTCGGGGAGCAAGGCAGCAGCTCTTCAAGAGCAGGTCAACCAGATGCTGTCAAAAGCAGCTATAAAAGTTGCAGAGGACCCCTCCTCAGAGGGATTTTACAACAGACTTTTTCTGGTTCCCAAGAACTCGGGGGGTTGGAGACCCGTTCTGGACGTAAGTCCACTGAACAAGTTTGTAAGCAAAGTCAAGTTTGCTATGGAGACATCTGCATCAGTCCTAGCAGGCACCAGACAAGGAGTCTGGATGGTGTTGATAAATCTGCAGGATGCGTACTTTCACGTCCCAATTCACCAGAACTACAAAAAATTTCTGAGATTCGTACACCACGCAACTACTTATCAGTTCAAAGCACTTTGTTTTGGACTAAGCACGGCTCCTTACGTTTTCACTCGAGTGGTGTCGAACGTGGCTTGCTGGTTACATCTGAAAGGGGTACGGATATCAATGTACCTGGACGACTGGCTAATCAGAGCCAGGTCGCAAGAAAAGTGTCTGGAGGATCTACGAGTAACAATGTCCATGACGCAACAGCTAGGTCTGGTTGTAAATCTGGCCAAATCACAACTGGCGCCTTCACAAGACATCATCTACCTAGGGATGAGGATTCAGTTAGTGGTTTTTCGGGTTTTTCCAGCCCTGAAACGCATTCTGGAATGCTTAAGAAAGGTGAAGCACTTCCTAGGCAGAAGGACCTGCTCGGTGAGGGAATGGATGAGTCTGCTGGGGACCCTCTCCTTGATCGAGTAATTCGTATCCCTGGGAAGACTTCATCTACATCCACTGCAATTCCATCTGTCAAGATATTGGACAAGAGACCAAGGCCTAGAGACGTGGATTCCGATTCCTCTGGGGGTCAGGAATCAGTTGAGTTGGTGGGACGGCCCCAACAAACTCCTAGAAGGCCTCGAACTTCAACAGAAGAACCCCGACCTAGTGTTGTATTCAAACGCATCAGACATGGGGTGGGGTGCAACACTGGGGAAGAGCGAGATCTCGGGTATGTGGGAAGATTATCAGAAGGAATGGCATATAAACGTCAAGGAACTAGTGGCCATTCATCTAGCACTAATGCATTTCCAGGAGGAAGTCCAGAACAAGTCAGTTAGGTCAATGCAGACAACACCACAACGTTGGCCTACATCAGAAAACAGAGAGGCACTCGTTCGGATTCCCTTTACGAGGCAGCAAAAGATCTCCTACTGTGGGCAAAAGCGAGAAATATAACTCTGATAACCCGCTTTATAGAGGGGGAGAAGAATGTCAGAGCAGATCTTCTCAGCAGAGGAAGACAGGTTCTCACGACAGAGTGGACCCTACATCACGAGGTGTGCAGCAGGCTTTGGAATCTGTGGGGAAAACCGTCAATAGACCTCTTCGCGACGCAGAGAACAAAGAGTTTACTCGTTTATTGCTCTTCAGTCCCAGACCAGGAAGCAGTGGCAGTGGACGCCTTCCTCATGGAGTGGGAAGGACTAGACATGTACGCCTTCCTCCCATTCAAGATCCTAGACAGAGTCTTGGAGAAGTTCAGAGAGTCGAACAACGCCCGCATGACTCTGATAGCTCCATTTTGGCCCATGAGACCTTGGATCACAGAAGTGATGGAGTGGCTAGTAGACACCCCCAGAGTGTTACCTTGTCAGAACGATCTACTCAGACAGCCACACATAGAGATACCATCAAAATCTCCTCACTCTCAGTCTAACTGCCTTTCCGACTATCGAAAAACTGGCAAGAGCGAAGGGCTTTTCGAGGGAAGCTGCAAGAGCAATCGCGAGAGCGATTAAGACGTCCACAATCAAGGTGTACCAATCTAAGTGGGACGTGTTTAGAGAATGGTGCAGGATTAACAACATTTCCTCTTCCTCTAACTCAACTGGCAGATTTTCTGTTGAATTTAAGAACACAAGAGACGCTAGCAGTATCAAACCATCAAGGGATACTGCAGCATGCTAGCCTCCGTCTTCCGTCACAGACATATTGACGTGTCAGGAGACAAGGATCTCTCGGACCTCATAAGATCCTTTGAGACCGTTAAGAGGAAGGACAACCCAACCCCCTCTTGGAATTTGGATGTAGTCCTGATGTTTTTAACCTCGAGCAGGTATGAACCTCTCGACAAGGCTTCATGGAAGGATCTTACTAAGAAGACCCTATTCCTGGTTGTGTTGGCTACAGCCAAGAGAATAGGAGAATTGTAAGCCATAAGCAAAAAGGTGGGCTTCAATGGAGAAAATGTAGTCTGCTCTCTACAACTAGGTTTTCTCGCCAAGAACGAGAATCCTTCGCAACCATGGCCCAGAACCTTTACCATTCCAGGGTTATCTCATTTAGTAGGACGAGAAAAGGAGAGAGGCCTTTGCCCAGTGAGAGCCCTAAAATTTTATCTGCAGAGGACCAAAAACCTGAGAGAACAGGCAGATAACCTCTGGTGCTCGGTAAAGAAACCTTCGTTACCCTTGTCAAAGAATGCACTGGCGTTGTTTATTAAGGATTTAATAAGGGAAGCTCACCAAAACTGTGACGAGAAAAGCTTTCCAATCCTCAAAGTCAAACCACATGAAGTGAGAGCTGTGGCGACTTCGATGGCCTATAGACACAATAAGTCTATGAAATCAATTTTTGAGGCGACATTCTGGCGAAGCAAGTCAATCTTCGCAGATTGTTACCTTAAAGAGGTACAGACCCAATATAAGGATTGTTGTTCCCTGGGTCCGTATGTTGTCTCCGGCGTCGTAGTTGGAGAAGCTACTACTGCCTCTAACATATAACCTTTTGTTATATACCCTTGCTTTTTTCTTGAATTTGATATCACAGATTGTCTGTGAAGGTTGTTGCAACCTTCCACAGTCTGGGATGCAAGTCTAAGTTAGTTTTTATGGAGTGTGTTTTTAGTGTGTTTTTGGGTCAGGTGGTCAGATCATTGTCCATGGCTATGCCAGGATAGCAAGGGTGGTGGTCTAGTCATTTTAAGGTCAAGGATCGTGTGGCAGCCCCACAGAGACTATTACATCCCCCTGGGTGGATCGCTGGGTCTCTCAAGGAAAGCAGGCTAATGAGGCAGGATAACTATGAAGCCAGCTTCCTTATCAGGTAGGAACCAGAATTATTGGTACAGCTAATTTGTAGCGATTAATAATTATACGAATTCCTGACGGGGTTGCGGTTTTCTAACCCACCACCAATGGTGTCAATCAGCTATATGTATGTAACTACCAGGGAAGTTACATATTTAAAAATGGTATTTTCATTTTAAAATAAATTTTTAAATATACTTACCTGGTAGTTACATATATTAAAGGTCCCTCCCTCCTCCCCTCTGAAAACAGGGGCATAGAATTTCTGAGGACAAATGGGAATGGTTCCAGGTACCTGGATAGAGGGAGCACAGGTATGATCACCTGGCCACCTGTCGGCGATTGCCGCAAATTTTGAATTTCTGCCGTGTGCGCGACGAATCTGCGGGATTAAGCTATATATATGTAACTACCAGGCAAGTATATTTGGAAATTTATTTTAAAATGAAAATACTGTACCATTTTTTGGGCTCAAGTCATGTCGTCCTGATGGAATTTTACCAGAAAATTACTAGAAAGTACTGTATCTGTGGATTTGTATAGGTGCATTAACCTTGGGACAATTTTTTCTATGGTCATCTGGACCATTGAGAAATGTAATGTTACCGTTATACGTCACTACCACTAATCATGGAACAATGATAGGGCTTCCTGCCCCCTGCAGGGAAGTGTCATACTAGACAGTAGAAAGGGGTCTCAAGGTTTGCATATATTGTAGGAACAAACATAAGTATCAACTAGATATACAAAGGTCTCAAGATTTGTATATGTTGTCGGAACAAATATAAGTATCAACTATATCCATTGTTTGTATTCATACAATAATGTGAGGTTTACTTAGGTAAATAAGTAAGAGAACTCTGGCTACATTTATTGTGCTATTTGCAGGGCGAAATAAGACGCAATTACACTCCCATAATCATTTATTTAGGCTAAATGAGTAAATGAGATAACAAGTGTAACATGTTGAAGAGAATTATACATACAACATAAACAGATAAATTTTTCTAACGGAAAGGGTATTTTTCTAACCGAAAGGGAAGAAATGATTAATGCCACTATAAAATTTGAAAATTTTCGATAAAAATTTTTCAATATAATTTTCTGTAAATGTTGGATACTATCAACATTGTGTACAATGTACACACGGCACAAGTGTTATCTGTATAATTCTACACCTGAAATTTTGAACAGTCTTAGTGTCACCATGGTGATACCCTTATAAAAGATATTGCACTGGAAGGTGTCAATACCTTTTCACCCTAATTGATGGTCCCAATCAATTCACTGTTC
Source organism: Palaemon carinicauda (assembly GCF_036898095.1). NCBI lineage: Eukaryota > Metazoa > Arthropoda > Malacostraca > Decapoda > Palaemonidae > Palaemon > Palaemon carinicauda. The sequence continues at coordinate 151,310,948 of NC_090727.1, read as the reverse complement.
GTCGCAGCACTAGATGACAGGTTTTACTACACTACCTGCCGCCACCACGTAATGCTTAAGTTCATGCACTTGCTTCACATAATGTTTATAAAAAACTCTGGATGACTTCCATCCAGTATATGAGCGAAGACGCTCGAAGTCCATAAGTGGTACCTCTACATACGAATGTCCCAACATACGAATTTTCCAACATACGAAGTAAAATTTGACCAAATTTCTGCCTCGACATCCGAAGTGTTGCTCCAACATACGAAGTAAACATTACGCCATTGAGCGTCGATTGCTCAGTTCTCTGTTCTTGTGTGTATCGTGTGGTTGTCCTCTGTTTGGTCTGTTATTAACAGTGCTAATTTCTTCCTTTTCTCACATTTCTTTTTTGATTTTACCTAAAATCATGGTGCCTAAGAAGCTAAGTTTCAGTACAGGAAGAAGGCAATTCTTTCATTAGAATTGAAGCAAGAAATTATAGAAAAACATGAGAGCAGTGTGCATGTGAGTGATACTGTATGGCTAAACAATATGGCTGGAATAGGCCTATGATCTCGAGGATCATCAAGCTGAAGGCAGCCATTAAAGCAAATAACCATCGAAGGGGATCACCATTATTACAAGACATCGTAGCAATACCCTGGAAGAGATAGAACGCCTTTTGTTGATAGGGATAAAGGACAAAGAGATTGTTGGCAACGATCATTTGTGAGAAGGGCCAGCGTGATGAACAGAAAGAAAGAAAAAAGTGAAGCAAAGAAAACCAAGATACCATTAACAAGATCTTTTAAATAAGACTTCTCTCTTTTTCTGTTTCTCTCTAAACATAGCATTAACATGTTCTTTAAATAAAATTCTCTCTCTCTCTCTCTCTCTCTCTCTCTCTCTCTCTCTCTCTCTCTCTCTCTCTCTCTCTCTCTCTCTCTCTCTCTCTCTCGTTCTTCTTCGCTGTTATAGTGTTAGATACGTCTATTATTTTTTTTCCGAGAGAGGGAGAGAGAGAGAGGGAGAGAGAGAGAGAGAGAGAGAGAGAGAGAGAGAGAGAGAGAGAGAGAGAGAGAGAGAGAGATTAAACAAAAATGTGTTGTGTACATATGATTTTTAACAGCGTCAACGAGTTGAAAGACAATTAAATGTAACTAAGAAAGTAATAACAGCTAATCTGAATTCCTTTATTAACTAAAACAAATATTGATACAAACACACTCGTGTGCGTATGCACAAACACACACACACAGGTGCAAGAATTGCTACGCAGTAAGAGAGACGGTCGGGGAGGAGGTAGAGATAGTGACTGCGATAACATACCGTAACTCGACACTGAAAGTGATGAAAATAAAAAGTAAAAAGAAAAAAAAATGTAAAAAATATGAAATATAAAAATAAAAAATAGATAAATAAGCTAAGTTAGATTAAAATTTTCGTAGTGTAAGTTACGGTATGTTATCGCAGTCACCATATCTACCTCCTCGCCGATCGTGTCTCCTCGTGCGTGTGTGTGTGTTTGCGCATACGCACACGAGTGTGTTTGTATCAATATTTGTTTTAGTTAATAAAGGAATTCAGATTCGCTGATATTGTTTTTTTTAGTTACATTTAACTGTCTTTCAACTCGTTAACGCTGTTAAAAATCATATGTACACAACACATTTTTGTTAAATCTCATTTTTGTTTAATCTCTCTCTCTCTCTCTCTCTCTCTCTCTCTCTCTCTCTCTCTCTCTCTCTCTCTCTCTCTCTCTCTCAGAAAAAATTAATAGACGTCTCTAACACTAACAGTGAAGAAGAACAAGAGAGAGAGAGAGAGAGAGAGAGAGAGAGAGAGAGAGAGAGAGAGAGAGAGAGAGAGAGAGAGAGAGAGAGAGAGAGAGTATTTATTTAAAGAACATGTTAACACCATGTCTACCTTCTCGCCGATCGTCCGTGTTGTCCTGGCGTAGCAAATCCTACACCTGCGTTGGCCTGTCTCTAAGGTAAAGTGGCAATAAAACACATTTTTTATTTATTATTTCTTTATAATTATCTTTTTTACATGCTTCTTTCATATTATGCAGTTATGTTATTGTTATGTGTAATTATGTGTAGTCATTTATTAAGGATTTATTATGGGTTTTTAGGCTGAGGAACGAATTAAATGAATTACCATGTATTCTTATGGGAAAATTCGTTTCTACATCCGAACATTTTCTACATCCGAAGTCGGTTGTGGAACGAATTAAATTCGTATGTAGAGGTACCACTGTACTGAAAAAGGTTCAGTAAGGAAGCAATTTTTCTTGGATCATGACCTGCGGGTGTACTGTCAGGATCCGCTCTGCGAATGAAGTAGGTGAGCTTCGCCCTCAGTTGTTTTAGGGATAAATTTGATCCTGAGGTTTCTCCTTTGAAGAGCTGTCCTCCCCTGAAGTCTGAAGTTCTTCGAAGATAGACCTTTAGACATTCAACTGGACACAGAGAGACATCTTCCTTCAGAGGGCAGTTTCTCCAGGGACCCCATCTCTTAGTGGGTAGCTCATTCTTGGCGAGAAAGGTAGGATAAGAAAGAGATTCAGTTCTCCCACTTCTGTGAACTGAATGTGGCCCTCGTTTCTTGATAGGGCCATTATTTCACTAACTCTAGCCTCTGAGGCTATAGCGAACAGGAAAGTAACTTTTTAGGTTAGATCCTTAAGAGAACAATCTTCATTGTTCTCGGTTGAGGCATATTGTAGGACCTTGTCCAAGGACCATTAAATGGGCTTTGGAGGAGCTGCAGGTCTAAGTCTGGCGCATGCCTTCGGGATCTTGTTAAAGATTTCGTTCGTCAGGTCCACTTGGAAGGCGTATAGAAGAGGTCTAGTCAGGGCTGACTTACATGTAGCTATCGTGTTGGCACCCAGGCCTTTTTCATGAAGGTGGATGAAGGACAGACAGAAGTCTATTGAGATTTCTTTCGGTCTTTTTGCTTTAATGAAAGCAACCCACTTATTCCAAGATGATTCATATTGTCTTCTGGTTGACTTTGACTTGTATTCTTCTAAGAAGTTTATACTGCCTTTTGAGATCCCAAATCTTTTCTTAACCGCTAAAGCGAGAAAATTCATGAAATGAAGGTTTTGGGTTCTCTGTGATGAAGCGAAGACAGTCGACTTCTGAACCAGTTGAGATAGAGCTGGGTTCGGTAGAGGGACCAGCCTCAGCTTCAGTTCCATCACCAGAGGGAACCAGTTGCTCTTGGGCCACTTGGGGGTCACTAGAGCCGCCGTTCCTTTGAAGGATCTCAGCTTGTTGAGGACCTTCAGTAGGAGATTGGTTGGAGGGAACAAGTAAATCTGGGTCCATTCGTTCCAATCGAGGGACATGGCGTCCGTCGCCTCCGCCAGAGGGTCCTCGTATGGGGCTACATATCGAGGTAGTTTCTGGTTGTCGCTCGTCGCGAATAGGTCGATCTGCAGTTCTGGGACTTGTTCCAAGATGAAGGAGAATGAGTCTGCGTCTAGTGACCATTCTGACTCTATCGGCTTTTGCCTGGATAGAGCGTCCGCTGTCACATTGCGGAACCCTTGTAGGTGAACTGCTGATAAGTGCCATCTCTTCTTTTTCACTAAACGAAAGATGACTAATATCACATGGGTGATGTGAGGCGATCTCGAGCCTTGTCGGTTCAGACATCCTACTATCACTTCGCTGTCCAAGATCAGCCTGATGTGGACTAATCTGCGAGGGGAGAGCTTATTCAACGTCGAGAGGACTGCCATGGCCTCCAGAATATTGATGTGAAAGGTCTTGAACTGAGATGACCAAGTCCCTTGAACTTTCCTTTGATGGGAGTGACCTCCCCATCCTTCCATCGAGGCATCCGTGTGGATGGTCACCAATGGTGGAGGTGGTTGCAAGTGCACGGTCCTCGTTAGGCTCTTGGCCTTCGACCACGGCTTGAGAAGTGAGTTTATTTCCCAGGAATTTACTGAGTTGTTGGAGCGGTACAATGTAGATGTGAAAACAACCCCGTATAAACCCTCTAGTAACGGTGCCGTGGAATGGGTGAATTGTACCATTGGTGAGTTACTGAGGGGATTTCTGGGGAATCTCGGAAATGGGACCAGTACTTATCCCGAGCAGTTCTCAGCTACAACCATTCCCACCACACTGAGATTGGCTGTAGTCCAGCTGAGAACATACTGAAGGGTGCTCACAATGTTCATAGTATCCCATTGCTGCCAGCAGAAACGAGAGACCCATGGGCTGAAGGACATCTTTGGTACAAACCGTCTAAAGAGGGTTCTCTGGTGCTTAAGAAGGATTAACAATTCCCACGCCGATGTTTCAAAGCTGAGAAACTCCTCCATCGAGGGGAGTTCTCTCCTTGAGCCGGAGGATGTCGAGCGGGTGGCGGAGAGGTGGAGGAAATTCAACCAGGATTCCTTCCTCCAAAAAGCCTTAACATCAAAGTCCTTCCTACCTCCGGCACCCAAGAAGCAGTTGGCTTAAAAACTACAGACAAAGAGGGGTAGGGGCCCAAAAAATCAAGTCCCAAGGGTGTCTAAGAAGTCATTTTGAGCCAAGAAATAAGGTTCAAAGTCCTTCCGTGGAGGGAAGGGAAATAAGGGATCTGGCAGAGGCCGATCCCATTATTACGGGCAATCCTCCCAAGTGTCCACCTGTCGGGGGGTTACCTGCAAAGCCGCTGGCTAAGGTGGCTACACATGGGGCTGAACCCTGGACGGTCAAGGTGATCCATTTAGGGTATCGCATCCCATTCACGCCATCTCTCCCTCCACCAACTCGGAATCCAGTCCCAACAAACTCCTATTTGAAGGGATCAGCAAAGGAGTTAGCCCTCTGGACAGAAGCCCAGATCATGTTGGAGAAAGGTGCTCTCCAAGAGGTCCTTGACGGGTCCCCAGGCTTCTACAGCCAACTCTATCTTGTGAGAAAGGCATCTGGAAGCTGGAGACCAGTCATCAACCCCTTAGCCTTGAACAAGTTTGTCAATCACACCTCGTTCAAGATGGAGACAGCCGACACGGTCAGACAAGCAATAAGACCGTGGGACTTCCTGTGCATGCTGGATCTCAAGGATGCATACTTCCAGATCCCAATTCATCCATTTTACAGGAAGTATTTTACGATTCATGCTCAATCAGAAGCAATACCAGTTCAAGGTGTTGAGTTTTGGTCTTTCCATGGCACCCCAAGTGTTCATGAGATTATTCGTCCTTGTGTCATCCCGGGGTCACAGAACCGGCAATTATCTTCTAAGATACCTGGACGACTGGTTGATACTAGCAGACTGGGAATCAGGGTAAATCTCGAAAAGTCTCAACTATTCCCCTCTCAAAAACTGGTATTCCTGGGCATGTTAATAGACACTAAACGGCACAAAGCTTTTCCATCAGACGAAAGAATTCAAAGGCTGAGGAAGGTAGCAGAGCCCTTCCTCAGGGCTACATCTGCTCAGCCATTTATCTTCTCTGGCCTGTCTAATATCCAACGGACACCTCAGGCTGAGAACCCTTCAGTGGCATCTCAAGTCCCAATGGAAGCAGGCCACCAATTCCCAGGATCTTCCAGTCCACATGAGACAAGAGGTGCTGACGGATCTCAGATGGTGACTAGTAGACGAGAACCTCTGCAAAGGGGTCAATCTTCTTGTTCCTTCCCCAGAATTGATGCTTTTTTCAGATGCATTAAAAGAAGGGTGGGAAGCCCATATGCTGCACCACACCATCTCAGGCCTGTGGTCCGTATAAGAAAGGTGTCAGCTTATGAATCTCTTAGAGATGAGGGCAGCCTTCCTCGCCCTCCAACAGTTCCTCCAGTTCCTAGCTGGGCACTCTGTTGTATTGATGAGTGACAATACCATGGTAGTAGCTTACCTAAACAAGCAAGGCGGTACCTTTTCGCAGCCCTTGTGCCATCTAGCAGTAGAAATACACAGATGGGCAGAAGACATCTCATCGTCCCTATCTGCTCGCTTCAATCCAGGCCAGAGGAATGTGATTGCAGACAATCTGAGCAGAGCGACTGAGATAGTGGGCTTCGAGTGGTCTTTGAATCATCTATTAGCCAACAAAGTCCTGACTTTGTGGGGCTCCCCGACTGTGGACCTGTTGGCAACGGCCCTGAACTTCAAGCTCCTGCTGTACTGTTCTCCAGTCCTGGATCCCTAAGCTCTTTGGCCAGATGCATTCTAACAACAGTGGGAGAATATAGACGTGTACGGGTTCCTCCCATTCTGTCTGGTGAAAAAAGTCTTCAACTAGGTTAGAATAAGCAAGAACTTATCGATGAGACTAATAGCTCTGCTATGGCATCAAGCAGAATGGTTCCCAGACCTTCTGCAGCTCCTCACAAAGATTGTGAGTGAGCTCCCTCTATAACACAATCTACTCAAACAGCCACATGCCATCATCTTCCACAAAGCCGTAGCTTTACTTTGACGTCACGCCTGGAGACTGTCCAGCACCTCCTCTCTCAGACAGGCTTTTTACCATGAGTTGCGAGAAGAATGGCTGGACAACTCAGATGCTCTTCAGCGTCAGTCTACCAGGGGTAGTGGGCTGTTTTCTGTGGCTGGTGTCATGGAAGGGGGTATCACTCCCCTCAATGCCTCTACTCCAACAATAGCGGAGTTCCTTGCACACCTTCGGGAAGTAATGCTTCTCTCGGTTTTGGCAGTCAAAAGCTACCGCTCAGCCTTACTCATATGGAGTTATGAGATTACTTGTCCCAGTCAGAACTTAGACCTTCTTGGAACGTTGTTTCGGTCTTACAGTCTCTGAAGGGTTCCCATTACTAAATATTTGGCTAGGCAACAGATTGCCACCTTACCCTGAAGATGGTGTTCCTACTCACTTTGGCTTCGGCCAAGAGAGCCAGTGAGTTGCATGGTCTATCTTACGACGTCTCCCACTCAAGGAGATGGGGAAAAGTAATACTCAGGTTCATCCCTGAGTTCATTGCCAAGACTCAAAGTCCGCGCTTGTGCTGGATCCTAGATTCGGCACATTCCGGATAGTGTCTCTGTTCTGTAACCGAAGATTCAGACCAACTGGTACTTTGTCCTGTAAGGAGTCTGAGGTGTTACCTTAAAAGAACAGCAGCAGCTTGCCTCCGTGTGTCAGCACCGTTTGTCAGCATGGGGAATGTCAAGAGGAGGGTCACAAGAAATACAATTTCCTCTTAAATCCGCAAAGTCATTAACTTTGTGCCTAATCTTGACCCTCCTCCTGAAAAATTACCCAGAGCTCATGACGTCAGGGACATTGCAACATCCCTGGGGTTCAAGAAAAACTACCCTGTGGCGCAGGTACTACAACCGGGTGTGTGGAAGCATCAGACGACCTTCACCACTCACTACTCACTACCTGCACGACATAACCCACAGGAACATGGATACATTTTCCATTGGTCCTTTGGTGGATGCACAAGTGGTCTAAAACATCTCAAGCTCCTTGATGGACAAGTAGCAGAGGGTTGAGTACTGAAGTTGCTCAGGTCATTCTGGGGTAAATGAGTAATGAATGACTGACTTCCTTCTTATTTTCACCTTCTTCCGGGGGGATATCAGCACCACGGTACCCAGCACCACGGTACCCAGCACAGCTGACCTCGCCTCTCTGCAAGTAAAATTCATTTTGCTTATGTATCCTAAGTATAGAAATAATATTCGTTGCATCCCCAATACTCCCTGTGAGGGAGGCTATTGGGTGAAGTCTCAGTACTTCAGATTCCTATGACTTGAGATCCTATTTACTAAGACTTGCAACATTGTTAGTATCGCAAACACACAGCTTCTGCAGGCCACTAATTGGGGGTTAGTAGCTACCCCTCTCACTCACACACCTGTGACTGTAACTCACTTTACCTTCGGCTCGGGAAAGAGACGTTTTCTCTCTCCCTTCTCCAATTGACTGGCCTTTTGACTTTTTAATCTTATGTTTTTCTTTTATACAGTATATATGAAAACATTCTTTATGTTTTTATATATTTTTTAAGCTCTATTTACAGTTAATATAGTAACAGCTTAGTGCAGCAGGTTCTCCAGGGCGGAGAACCTTCCCTTACGACCTTCCTCCCGTGGACAATTGACATCCAGTAGGTGGGTGGCTTTCCGAGTGACTCTGCCGCCGCCACAGGGGAGTCGTCATCGTTTGGATACTTCTCCGTTCGGATGTTAATATTGCCCTTCCCCCCTTTGTGTTCTTTGAGGGAAAATGCTTGCAGCTTTCATAGAGCTTGACTTCTGTATTCCTCTTTTTCGTTGACAACACTACTCAATTTTCGTGGGCGGCCGGCAGATCCTCTGCGGAGGGTAAACTTTTCCCGTTCGTGGGTTAGGTTGCGCTTCCGAATGTTTTTCTTCATTAATTATTATTGATATTATTATTATTATTATTATTATTACTTGCTAAGCTACAACCCTAGTTTGAAAAGCAGGATGCTATAAGCCCAGGAGCCCCAACAGGGAAAATAGCCCAGTGAGGAAGGGAAGCAAGGAAGAATAGAATATTTTAAGAATACAGTAGTAACAATATTAAAATGAATATTTCCTATACAGTATAAACTATAAAAACTTTAAAAAAATAAGAGGAAGAGAAAGAAGATAGAATAGTGTGCCCGAGTGTACCCTTAAGCAAGAGAACTGTAACGCAATACAGTGGCAGACTATGGCACTACCCAAGAATAGAGCCATAGCTAAAGAGTCTTCTACCCATACCAAGAGAACAGTAGCTACTGAACAGTTACAGTGCAGTAGTTATCTCGTGGGTGAAGAATAATTGTTTGGTAATATCAGTGGTCAGGTGTAGGAGGACAGAGGGGCATCTGTAAAGAATAGGCCAGACCATGCTGTGTATACAAAGGGAAAGTGAAACATAACTAGAGAGAAGGATCCAATGTAGTACTGTCTGGCCAGTCCAAAGACCCCATATCTCTCTAGTGTTAGTATCTCAATGGGTGGCTGGTGCCATGGCCAACATACCACCTACAAAGTGAAATAATAAATGTTTGCAATTTAACTTTTCAGCTTTGACACTGCCCACCTTCTTGGAATGATGGTCCTACGGCCTTTTTTGCCGGTGGAGGGTTCGCATGACCTTAGTTTCTCTGCTTTCCCTCGCAAAACCCCCTTCCCGCTGGAGGGTTGAATGGTTCTCCCGAGTAATTTCTTTTGTCAGCTGAAGTAATTAATCGTAATTCTTGTTTTGTTATAGTTTTTATGCTGCCACTCTCCTTCTCCCGTCGATTGGGCTGGGGAAGGGAGTGCGCTGCCCTTAACCCTGGATAGGTACGCTCCTCGGACACCCCTTTAAGGGTATACTCGGACGCGAACGACCCCGACGCCAAAAAAAATTCTTGAAAAATCAGTTTTTGCAGTAACCTCCTTTTTTCTTTTGCCAAAAAAACTTCAATGAATGCTTAAAACAACTGTAAAGATAAATACTACTCATCTGCAGAAAAACTATTTATTAGAAATATTTTAAAAAATTAAGTAGAAAAAAAAGACCTGACATAAAAATTCATAAAAAAAAAGTTTATACATATATACACAAATCCTTTTAGGAATTGATTCTTGAATGTTTAGGACACATCTTGATGTATTTTGGATGAAGTCAGACCCATGGAGGTGAAGATCTGAAATGAGAAAAAAAGGGTAACTTTTTTTGGCCAAAAAAATTTGTCCAAATTTCATGAATTTTTTTGGGTACCCAAATGAAATAGGAAGTGGCTAATTTTTTTAGGGAATAAACATATGTTATCCTAAAATATAAATATGTAAAAAAATCTTCATTATTTTGTAAATTACATTTATATCAGGGGCCATATCTAAAGGTAATTTTTTGAGTACTTAGAAATTTCGTAAAAAAATACATATATTTAATATATAATATGATATTTATGCAGGTAAAAATATACCAAAATATCACAAATTCTATAGGGAACAAGAATATATATAGATAGGGCAGCTTACGCTTCGGATATGTCCACAAAATGGCCGCCAACCACACTGACTCAGACTCCCTAATCTGCCACTTGAAATGTAGGAAGGGTATGTCAATTTCAAGGTGTTATTTACTAATCTAATTATTATTGGATATGCATAAAAATTGTATGGTGGGTTGCTGGATAATTGTCGATTATTTTACGACTATAAAATTAAAATTCTGACCCAAAAAAATTTTTTTGAAGGGAAATAAAATAAAAAAAAAAAAAAAAAAATGTAAAACAATATAATATTTTAGCTAAAAAAATTTGATGATATTCAATCAAAAAAGAAGTAAACAAATTTTTCCGACAAATAAACATCTAGAGGAATCATTACTCTGTGATAGTTCCTTAGTACGTAGTAATTTTGAAAGAATTGGGAAAAAACGAAAAAATGGCAATCACCGGAAAATCGAACACATACCTATATATACGCCATATCTGGCTAAAAAAAAGATAGGCATGGGTAGCCTGATCATCTAGAAACACTTTCCAACACTATAAAAATATAAGTTTTGCGACACTACTTGCCAATTCCTTACGGTAACATGACTAAGCAAAAAAAATGCAAAACAAATAAAAAGGGGCACTCGCGGAAAAATGGCTAACATTCTAATATACGGCATTTCAGAAAAAAAAAAATTCAGCCACGTGCTAGGCAAACCATCAAGGCACATTTTCCGACAAATAAACATCTAAATGAATCATTACTCTGTGATAGTTCCTTAGTACGTAGTAATTTTGAAAGAAATGGGAAAAAACGAAAAAATGGCAATCACAGGAAAATCGAACACATACCTATATATACGCCATATCTGGCTAAAAAAAAAAGATAGGCATGGGTAGCCAGATCATCTAGAAACACTTTCCAACACTATAAAATTATAAGTTTTGCGACACTACTTGCCAATTCCTTACGGTAACATGACTAAGCAAAAAAATGCAAAACAAATAAAAAGGGGCACTCGTGGAAAAATGGCCATTCTAATATACGGCATTTCAGAAAAAAAAAATTTCAGCCACATGCTAGGCAAACCATCAAGGCACATTTTCCGACAAATAAACATATAAATGAATCATTACTCTGTGATAGTTCCTTAGTACGTAGTAATTTTGAAAGAAATGGGAAAAAACGAAAAAATGGCAATCACAGGAAAATCGAACACATACTTATATATACGCCATATCTGGCTAAAAAAAAAATAGGCATGGGTAGCCAGATCATCTAGAAACACTTTCCAACACTATAAAAATATAAGTTTTGCGACACTACTTGCCAATTCCTTACGGTAACATGACTAAGCAAAAAAATGCAAAACAAATAAAAAGGGGCACTCGCGGAAAAATGCCCAACATTCTAATATACTGCATCTCAGATAAAAAAAAAGACATGCACGTGTTAGCCCAACCATCAAGGCACACTTTCTAACACATAAACATGAAAAAAAAATCAATAATATACGGCAATTCCTTACTACGTAGTAAATTTTTACAAATATTGAAAAAAAACAGAAATTGGCAACCGCAGTTAAATACCCACTATACCAATAACTACGTCGTATCTGACAAAAAAAAAATCACACATGGTTAGCCAGATCATCTAGACACACTTTCCAACACTAAAAAAGCAAAAGTTTTACGAAACTATTTAGCAATATCATACGGAAAAATGACTTGGCAAAAAAATGAAAAAAAATGAAAAAGGGGCACTCGCGGTAAAATGCCCGACATTCTAATATACGGCATCTCAGATAAAAAAAAAGACATGCACGTGTTAGCCCAACCATCAAGGCACACTTTCTAACACATAAACATGAAAAAAAAAATGAATAATATACGGCAATTCCTTACTACGTAGTAATTTTTACAAATATTGAAAAAAAACAGAAATTGGTAACCGCAGTTAAATACCCAATATACCAATAACTACGTCGTATCTGACAAAAACAAAGTCACGCATGGGTAGCCAGATCATCTAGACACACTTTCCAACACTAAACAAGCAAAAGTTTTACGACACTATTTGGCAATATCTTACGGAAAAATGACTTGGCAAAAAAATGAAAAAGGGGCACTCGCGGTAAAATGGTCCTCGTGGTGATGAACGATATTTTAACTAAAAAAAAATCATGCACATGGTAGCCAAACAATCCACCAAGACTTTCCACAACTGATAACCTATACAAGTTGCACCATTCTACGACAATTTCATAATACGTAATAACTTTGATAATTAGGCAAACTACCTTAGAAGGGTAAACTCGGTCGCGCTCGACCCCGACGCGTCTCAGAAATCGGGGAAGGAGTACAGCTACAGCAATGCACATCTGGACACTACTAGAGCGTGTAGGGGAGACACCTCCTGCAGGTCGATCACCCACAAATTCAGTCACGGGGGGTGAGTCACGTGAGAAAAACCTGTTTTTTTTTGACGCTCGGGGTCGCGAACGACCCATCGTACCTATCCAGGGTTAATTTGTGTTTGTTCTCTCGGCATACTCGACGACTGGTGTAATGTTGCCGATTGCTAGCGCGCCGATCCCCAGCTCACTGATTGCCAGTCACTAATCGTCAGCTCGTCGATTGCTAGCTCGTCTTTTATCAATTGCCAATCATCAGCTTGCCGATGGCCGATTACTAGCTCGCCAATCGCCAGTTTCTAGCTCGCCGATCGCCGATTTTTAGCTCGCCGATCGCCAACTCACCGATCGTCGAAAAAATACTACTGTTCTTCAACTAACCAATTGTCGATTGCCAGCTCACCGAGCGTCGTCTCAGATCTCCTCTCGCCGATCGCCAGCTCACAGCTAGACCATTTGACAACTCGCCATTTACCAGCTCTTCTATTTGCAGCTCTCTGATCGTCAGTTTGCCAATCGCCAGCCTGCCAATTACTAGCTCGCCTATTGCTAGCTCAACAATCGCTGATCGCAAGCTCATAGATCCTAAGCTCAAAGATTGCTGACCGCTGATCGCCTGCTCCTATGTCACCAGATCTCCGATTCGCCAGCTTGCTGTTTGCCAGCTCGCAAATCGCCGTTGCAGTGGCTATATGATCTCCAGCTTCTTACCAATGGCATTGATCGCTGATCGCCGTTCTTGACAGGCGACAGCTCTCCGTTCATCAACTTAACGTTTGCTTACTCGTTGTTCGATTTTTGCCAGCTTGTGTTCATTGGTAAGCCAGCTCAAGATCATCTTCTCTCCTCTCTCTTGGGCTTACGCTACTTCGGTAGCCCTCCCACGTAGAGTTGAAGGAGCGGCTCCCGAGAGTCTCTCTTCGGAGAGTGCTCTCATCCAGATAACATATATCGTCTTCTCACCTCTTTCATGGGCTTACGCTACTTTGGTAGCCCTCCCATGTACAATTGAAAGAGTTTAATGCAGAGTTCCTTCTAGGAACCTAACCCAGAACTCTCCATCGGCGACTGGGGTAATGCACGAGGGTTACCCTTGGCACTTAATAACCCTCTCGCCTTTTAGCTTTTGTTTGTTTCTCACAAACAAGGTTTCTTTGGTTCTCGAGGTTACCATCACCTTCTGCGAACTTTGAAGACACCACGGTTATGTTGTCAGGTTTCTTCATCGAATCCTACATGTTCATCCCTCATTAATGTATGTTCTTCCCCTTCCCTTCGTTCCTAATACTGAAGGAGGCAGATCCCTTGAATCTGTTCCTCCCTCAGCCTCAGGTGTCTCAAACCCACGGGGTTACTCTCCTCCCCGGCTCGTTGGAATAAAAGTGTTTTGTATCTAAAAGCTTAGTGGATTTGTATCTTATGAAACATAGTCATTTTTTGGTATATACTGTATATATCCCTCTGTGCCCCTATAAAAAAAAAGAAAATGCTTTGATTCGTTGTTATCGTATTTTCAGGTATTGACAGCAGCTCCCTACACTCAGTAGGGAGTGTAAGGGAGAGAGGATTAGGGTATTCTCTAGAGAATTTAGAATATTGCCTGTTCCTATTGTGTAGTGGTCTGTATAACTGTTATAACTGAAGGTCTGCAATGACTCATGGATGCCTTCATCGTCAGACTGATAAGGGCCAACATGTAAAAGAGATTGGGATGACTGGGAATCCTGCCAATTGGAGATCTGAGACTCCTGCTGAAAAAAAAAAGGTTTATGGTGACTGAGTTTTCCATATTCATGATATGAGTGAGATGAAGGAAAAGAATTAGCTTATGGTATGTTAGAGTCCTGCAATCAAGGAAAAAACTGTAATGAGGTGTTGGATTAAGTAAAGTGCAATATTTTTCATGCTGTCCCTTCAATGTGATGTCAACACTTCTGAAAGCTTACAGAAATTTTGGTGTAAGAATGAATTGCATGATGTTGTGATTGTAAGTAATGAGGGAAGACAGACACTGGCCCTCAGCTGTATTTTGGCCTGCCATTCTTCAGTTTTAGCTGCCGTACTTCAAAGCAGATTGACGGCAGTGCATGACTGGTCAATATTAAGGCCATTGATCATTAACATTGGGAAATGTTTCGGTAAAGAATTCGGGCATTGAGGGTTCTGCACTCAGGGTCTTGTTAGGATTTTAAAGTTCTGTTTTGCAACCGTGTAGTGGTATATCTTGCATGTAGCTTAGTATTTTTCTCTTGCTTGTACAATATGCAAAAGGAATGCTCATTTGGTCTTTAATTTTGTATTCCTAATAGTTTTTTAGTTTCATTTACAAATGAATATTTTTTTTGGCTTGTTTTTATGAATACAGTATTTCATTTCAGAACCTCTCACTATGATGTCCTTTCCTCAGCCATTGTTTTCTTTAGTCAAGTTATTTGAAATTTATTTTCCCACACTGTGTCCAGTTATCAGCACAAACAATATTTCCTTTCACCTAATGTTCTAACATTTTTTTTGAGCTTGAAACCATCTTACCTAAAGAATATAGAGCTATATACAATATTCTACTGATTTCCCAGAAATGCATCAGTGGTCAAGCTACCTGTTAATTCAGCACGTTAAATGAAAGGGAAGATAAAAAAGCAAGATTCTAGCTGGGTCCCCTTGCCCATTATAAATCAAGGGGTTGTGCCCAGTGCTCCTTTCTCTTTAACTGTTACTTAGGTTTTTGGGTATTCCACTGTTGTATGTTTGTTGTGTAGTGAACGTCGGGTTGTGGTCGGCATTCGGATACTAGGCAGTTTGGGTGCTACCTTTGGCCACAGTCCGCAAACCACTACAGTACATCGTGGCTCCCCAGTGGTTTCAGCCACCCAGTCCCTCGTACTTCACCGACTCGTCAGCATGCAATTGTTCACTGTTTGCCAACGGTTAGCCGTTCGCCTACTTCTCCAACAGTTTACCGCTCACCTACGGTTCGCTGTTCATCTCCGGTTCATCGATCAACAACTCGCCGATCAATCGCCGACTGCTTGCCAGTCACCCTCTGCTTGTCGTTCGCCAACAACTCGCCGATCTCCAAAGTAATCGGAAGGCAAATGACATCAGACTCTCGCCACCTGCCGTTCACCAACACGTCGATCGCCTAAACGATCGTCAGGCTACCGATAGTCCCTTTCAGCAGTTTGTCGGCAGGCGACCACTCGTGATCACACTCCAGCCCCCAACCATTATCAATGCTCGCCAGAACGTTGCCGTTCTAGGGAATGGCATCTTTCGCATGAAGAGAGGCTTAGCAAGCCTTCTCTTTCAAGAGCCTTCAGGCGCTCTCCGGAGCGACGACCTTCTTCTCCTCACTGTTCTCCTTCGCCTCGTACTCCTAACCGCAAGCACAGGACATCGCGTTTGCTGGGTAAGCAGAGAAAGGCAAGATTTCTTCCAGCAGCAGTCGTTCAAGGTTCAGAGAGAACCTCCTTCACAACCTGTATTGTTCCTTCGTAAGGAGACTAGCACTGCACCCCCGCTAAGTCTTCTTTGAGAGCATGCAAGAGTTCCTTGCGACAACCCCCTTCATCATTCCCTTCAGGGGATCTCTCTGATAGCGCAGCTATAGATCAGGAGCCATAGTTTGGAGCCCTTGTGAGGGCCGTTACTCAAGCCTTCGTGATAGGTTTTACCCCTGTTTGCCCTTCAGAGAATCCCAGGATTCCTCTGGAGGAGTCTTCCTTGCCGTCGGCTGACCCAAGGCAAAAATTAACTGTTCCTTCCCGCTAAGAGACTTTGGTTTCTTCCTCTCCCCTGAAGAGGAAAAGAGAAGTTTCTGACAAGGTGGTCTCATCCAGGGTCAAACTAACCCCTGTCAGGATGTCCAAGAGTAGGCTAAGTATCAACGTGCCTACTCCTCGTCTAATTGCTCCACAACCAGAATGCCCGAAGGAAGCTCCACACAGGAACGAGTCCCTAGCTGGATCCTTCTGCCCCTCTCCCACCTAGGAGGTTCCTTGAGAGCTCAGAGCAGCCTCTAAATCCATGGAAGACGCTATCCTTTTTACAGGTGAGCAGTA
This sequence comes from Palaemon carinicauda, assembly GCF_036898095.1. Lineage (NCBI taxonomy): Eukaryota > Metazoa > Arthropoda > Malacostraca > Decapoda > Palaemonidae > Palaemon > Palaemon carinicauda. The sequence goes on along the minus strand of NC_090727.1, from coordinate 151,294,571 downwards.
TAAGAATGTCCCGCCAAAGCCGTCCGTATTGGAGACTTTCTTCCCTCCGAGGAAAGAGTCCAAGGACCCCAAGATGCTGTCAAAGTCCTCGATGAGGATTGTGAGACCCGTAGAAGTGGTCAGGCAGTTATCACCAGCTCATTACTTCGACGACGACCATGACCCACCCCGAGATGAAGTCTCATGGGGGGAAGACTCCAAGTTCGCTGTCAGTACTCGTTCTTCCTAGCTGTGGTTAGAGTCCAAACAGGACCGCCTCTTAAACCTCTCAGAGATGAGGGCAACCTTCCTGCAAGCAAGAGGTATCCCCTCTTTGAGGGGAACTCAGTTTTGAATTGCGGCTCATTTCTTGTACAACGCCCGATGTTTACCTTCAATTTGGGCTAGAATTTGGGGATGGTAAATAGAGTGTAGCCAAGAGAATCGCCTCTAGGTAATGGAACCCTAACTTCTGTTATGGGGAGAATCACTGACTACGGCAGCAGATTTTGACTGTGTCCTTTCCGTCTATGGAAAAGACTTCCTTCTCCTGTTGGTCTCTCCTTCAGAGGATTCTTCTAGCTAAGAGAGGAATTCATCTACTCCCCTGCCGAAGGAATTGTTCCTCAACCAGCCACTATGCAGCAATCTTTCTGCATGCTGGAAGGATCATCGACAGCGTCAGCAATAGGCAGCTGCCTTTTCCATCTGCGAGAGAATCTTATTTTTCTGATTGGCTTCTCCTACAGGGGATTCTTCCCACGGGAATTGGATTCGCCCATTCTCTGTAATTGTCCTTCAGAGCAGGCTTTGTCATCTGCAGTCTTGTCCCATTAGAAGACTCGTCTTTCCTACTAACATAGATCCTGAGAGATCCTACGGGAATTGGTGTCTTCCATTCCCCGCCCATGATCTTCGGGAATAGGATAGCAAGACTTGCCATGCCCAGCAGACTTTTCTCATCAGGGAGATTTGCCTTGCCCAGCAGACTCTTCATGCCCAGTCGAGTCATCTGCAACTGCTGACGGAGATCCCAAGAGAACCCCCTCACCGATTAACGGCCATATGCAGACATCTTTCACAGAGCAGTATCTTCGCTATGACTTCACGCCCGGAGACTATCCAGCCCATCCTCTCTCATGGAGTCTCCCGCAAAAGATTGCCACGACAATGTCTCTTTACCTGAATAGATCTTTGAATTTGGCCAATCTAGGCTAAGTAGACTGCAAATTAGTATAGAAAGGGTATCTTCCCCACGATACTACTATGCCAGCATTAGGGATGTTCCTTGGTTATCCTTGGGAGGAAAGCTTAACTTGGTCCCGGCAATGAAAGGCCACTACTAGTCCTTGAACCTTGCCTTCAGACCGTAAAGAATTAACCTTTCTTCCACGTCGGCATTGACCCTCATAGGGAGTTTCGAGCCTACAGACCCTAAATTGGAAAGGAGACCTCGTTCCAGGACTCCAAGTAGCAGAGGTCTCCTGAACTTGATGACAGATCTCCCGCTAGTGTTGGGTTCAGCCAAGAGAGTTGGCGAACCCCATGGGACGCCTTCAATGTCCTTCATTCATGATGATGAGCCAAGTAATGCTCGACCTCATTTCTGGCAGCTCAGATCCCAGAATCTGAACCGTTCATTCTGGGAGTCCTTCGTAGCCTCACCAATGATCCAGATCAACGGTTGCTATGCCAAAGAGAAACTAAGAGGCACTTCCTCAAGGAAGTTACGAGAGTTCGCCCTGAGTGTCAACCCTCTTCATCATCAGCACGGGGAAGGTCAAGAGGAGGATCATGAAGAACACCGTATCTGCCTTGTTTCACAAGATCATTGACCTCGCACTGAATCCAGATCCTCTTCCGACATGTTGGCCAGAGCACACAATGTCAGGGGCATTGCTATGTCCCTGGCTTTTAAACGAAACTACTCTGTGGCGCAGGTTCTACAAGCGGGCGTGTGGAAGCATCGAACAACCTTCACCGCCCACTACCTGCAAAATGTAACACACAGGGTACTCAATACGGTCTCTGTCAGTCCTGTGGTGGCTACACAACTGGCTTAATACCTTGAGCTCCTTAATGAACAGGTAGTAGGAGATTGAGGGTATTGGTTACCCAGTTTTAGTCTGAGTGAATGAATAAGAATGACTGGCTCTTTCTTTTCTTCATCCGCCCCTCCCGGGGAGATTGGCATCCAGGGTCCTCTGCACAGCTGACCTCAACCAACAACAGGTAAACCATTGTTCCCTTGTGTAACCTAGTATTGTGTCAATACTGTTACGTCCCCATACGCTGGCGAGGTGGTATTGGGAATATCTTGGTGATCTTGGACGATTCCTATGAATCTGAAGAATTCTTACCTTGACAGCCACATTGCTATTATCCCAAACACACAGCTTGTGTAGGCTGCTGACCATGTTTAGCAAGGTTTTAGCGAGTTGCAGGGTTTCCACCTAATCCCTGGGTCAATGCCAAAACGCCAGATTGGCAGGGACGTCCACCCTCCTAATAGGTGAGTCAACCCCTATAAATAGCATTGATTTGTATTCCAGTTACGGGACAAATAAATTTGGAAGTAATTTGTTTTTTCCTACCTCCAAGCAAAGTGAGTTACAGTCACAGGTGTGTGAGTGAGAGGGGTAGCTACTAAACCCCACCCCCACTAACAAGCGGTATGGGTGGTTAACCCTCGCTAAAGTCTAATGGCTCGTTTTTCAGCTTCACCAAAAGTGATACCCCTAAAAATAACTACAGGTTTGTACATTATTGTTAAGAAAAATACAAATTACTTTCAAATTTATCATGATAAAGTCAGAAAATGTAAGTCAAGGTACTTTATACTGTAATTTTATGATAACTAACAATGATAATTTTGATATTACATTGAGGATATTTTTTCCAGGCTAAAGTGGTGATAGATATAGTTCAGAAGCTGGCATTTAAGAATGGTGTCGTGTTGAAGTCTGTCTTTTATGAAACAATGGATGACATTCTAGATAAATTCAAGTAAGTATTCTTAGTAAGTGGTCAATTCAGGCAGTTATTTATTAAGGAGTGTGACTCATGACCTCTGGCTTGGAAATTTTGAATTTCAGATTATTGTATTTCCTGTTTGAAATAGATATTTTTTTTATAAAGATTATTTTTCTTTATTGCTAAAGAGCCATTTATATATTTTTTACAAGTAGGCCTGGGTCCCGTACACAACCCTTTTCTAACCTGGGTACTTATTTATTTACGTTATCTTCAAATATGCCACGGAAAGCTATTTATTTCAGTAGCGAATACCATATATAGTAATACTGTATACCACAACTTTTTATGATTCTTTGAGTAGGTTATCCCTTTTCTTATATTCAGTATGGTATTTGTGAATAAACTTTTGCTGCATGTATTTTCTTCCTATTTGTTTGTCTACTCTTTTATATATATATATATATATATATATATATATATATATATATATATATATATATATATATATATATATATATACAGGTATATATATATATATATATATATATATATATATATATATATATATATATATATATATATATATATATATATATACAATTTTTAGGTTATAATCTCTCTGAAAGATGCATAAAGTGTCATAGACAATAACTAAATAGGACCAAAGCATAGAATTTGCCCAGAAAAATATACGAGACAAGAATACGGTATGTTAGCCAATTTTGTCATGTGTAAGTATTTGGTACATTTAGTGTATATTTGTGTGTTTGGGAAGTTATTTTTTTAATGTAAGGGAAAGGGTTCATCAATCACTGATTTGTAAAAATTCTTGAAATATGATGATTATGTCCCTATGATCCCCAGTGTTGAGAAAAAGTAGTGCTAAAAGTCCACACATGTAAGTACTAAAATTAATCAATCTTTACAGAATATCTTAGGAGCCCAATTTCTCAAATTATGGAATTTCAGAATTGCCTCTACTTTTTTATCTTGACTTATATACTTTACACACAAACATGAAAAGATAGGGAATTTTATAGCCTACAGTATGTACAGTAACTTTTAGAAGAGTAAAAACTTTCTTATGAAAAATGTCACCTTTAAAAGGGACTTCTACACTGATAAAATAATGCATAAAAGAAATTACAATGCTAAGAAATTTCCAAAACACAAGTTTTTGTTTATAAAACTATCTTTCAAATGGTTTATAAATGAAGAATATTAATCTAGAAACAAAAGAGTAGATGAGTTTGAAGTAACTCCAAAATAACATTGTTTTAATGGGGCCGAGTCGTTCTTCTTAAGGTCACTTTTGAAAATATTATGAGCCTTATCCTGTAATGCTGTAATCCATGTCTTGTACTTTGTCTGTTGAGAATTATGTTTTGCTTTTAATGCTACATGAAATCAAATGGCTATTTACGGTGTATGCTGTAGAATGCTGCTCAGTCAGTAGCCAGTTTGGTAATTTCAGTAACCAGTTAATCTGGAATAGCATTACTTAGATTACATTCCTCTGGAATTTATACAAGATTTTCAGTTTGTTTGAAGAGATTTTTGCTCATATTTAGCAATTGACAATTGAAAAGAGTGGGGCCTTGATTTTCCTTTGTTTAAGAAAGTCAAGATTCATTGTAGCATAGCATACTTAGGGTTAGGTACTCTGTACATATACATATATGCATTATGTTTGAAACTTGAAGTAATTTTTAAAAGACATTCCAGTAAGACTGCTGTTTATTACAGGACAAATAGATCTGCCATGCAGTTTGCCATCATTTTCAGTGAAGATCTACTTGCAAACATGTCTTACACTTTACGCTTAAATCCGACTCACTTGGTGTCTCCTTCTCAAGTGTAAGTACAATAATAGATTTTTTTGTTTTAGTGCCATATGATTATGGTAGGTATTAGGAAAGCTTCTCTATGAAGTGCCGTTTGAACAGTTAAATGCATAACTGTAAAATTCTATATTTGCTCCTACGTTGCATACAAACCCTCGTCCTGTAATTAGGGAGGTTGTTTCAGCACAGGCTTGAATTGGTTGTTAAAGTTGGATAATGACTGATGATCCAACTGGTGAGGGTGCGGGGTGAGGCACCCCACCCTCTTTCCATTCTGAGATCACTCACTTTTGTTTTGGCTGGTTAGTACAGATATTTCTTTCTCTTTTTCAGGAAGTGGTTCTAGGAAAATGGAATGGAAGCAACCAGTTCATGGCAAAAATGGCTGTGAATCCACACTCCCTTTGTGGCTCTTGTTGGGGAGTATGTCAAGGGGCAAAGGGAGCGAGGTATTTATCACAGTCAGACGGGGTAACACTCAAGAAGATGCCGGCGAAGTCTGTCACCTTAGCTGTCTCCTTGGGGTGTATCTGTCTCTGCCGCTGTACTTACACCTATGGATTGGTCCCAGGGGAGTACATTGCATGGGTCAGGAGATCGCGAATCGATATCAGCTAGTTTTTCAGGCTTTTTTTGGTGTGGGGGCTACTCCTAGTGTTTGCCATTTCCCTTTTGAAGCTGAAGTCCCTTCACCTTAGATGGTGCATGCTGCTGACAAAGAGTTTGACCTAAGGAAGCTGACAAAACAGATGCACATCTGGGTGGCGTTCCATGCTGGTGGAGTTGTCTGCCAGGTACATTTCAGGCAAGAGGATTGTACAGTACTAGCAAGCACAGTTAGTTGCCAGTGTTAGGTTGTAGGATTGGAGTGGTCTCCACATTTTTGTGTTGCAGAAAGGTTTCTTGCACTGTGGGGTTCTCAAGGATCAATCTGTTCTTTTTGACCCCCCATCTTCTTACTCCACAATCTTTGTGTACCAGTTCTCGATTTTTTCTATATAGCACCATTATTGTTAGTGATGTGTAATTGCTTTATAATCAGGCTATGAATTATATATTTAGCTACTCCAGTACAGTACTAGATTTGGCAAGCATTGGTAGGAGGTTGAGTGATCAGGACATACTACAGCATTAAGAAAATTGCTAGTATGTAATGCCAACTCCGTCAGTCTTCAGTTTGACAAAAAGGCTGAAGAGATATGACATCGCCTCCTATCTCTCAGTACAAAAACTCCTATTTTACTGGGAGCGACCTTATTGTCGTATTGCTTGGTTTCACCCAGGGTTGAGATGGTCTGTGTTTGGGCGAGTTGAGAGGATTCCCAAATTTCTTTCATCTGACTAACGTCTGAATCTTTTATCAGCCAGTTACTGCAGATGGTGTTTTTTTACGAATAGAACTTACCTGGCAGTTATATATATATATAGCTATGGTCTCTGACGTCCGGCAGAATTTTTCAAAACTCGCGGCAACCGCCGTGTGGTGGTTGTGTGGTTAGGTGGTTAACAACCCTTACAGGGTGGTACTTGGAATCATTCCCGTTTTCTGTTCCTCAGATCATCTCCGCCGGTTGGACTGACAACATCGTTGGTCCGCCATTGGAGTTTTTTGTTCGCTTTCCCTGTGTCGCTGTACCGGACTTATTTTTTGGTGAAGTACACTGACCTGGGGTTTTGGCAATCGCATTTGTGATTATTCTTTGGCTATTTGTTTGTTTACGATGACTGATAAACTTCCTTTTTGTGTTTGTGTGAATGAGGAATGCAAGGTGAGGTTACCGAAAGTTTCGGTAGACCCTCACACTGTTTGTTTGGGGTGCAGGGGTTTTAAATGTGCCCTTGATAAAAGGTACAAGGAATGTGAGGTTTTAAACGAGAAGGAATGGTTGGGTATGAAACACTATGTGCGTAATTAAGAGTTAGATAAAGCCAGGTGAGCTTCTAGATCTAAGTCTAAGTCTGCTAGTGAAGTTAGCATTTCCTTTGATCCCTTAATTAATTCTTCTGTAGAAGTTGAACCTTCTCCTGAGGTAGTAGCTCCTGCCCCTTCTACAGGAACGGTAACTACGGAAACCCTCAGTACGCCAGGATGGCGACTGAGTTGAAGGCTCTTAAAGACCAGCTTGTGAAAGTGCAGTAGAGGTGGCAACTGATCGAACCTGTCACGCCCCTAGGTCTAGACCCCTACCAAGCTCCCAGGACCAAGGAAGAAGGTACGTCGACGGCCGCAAGGGAGTGAGAGGTACGTATCCTCGGTCAGCCGTCGCCTTAGGCAGTCCTGTTGCTTTTTCCTAGGCTGCTCATGACCGCCACGGAAAAGGCGTGTCGGAAGTGATGGTGTCATCCCCGAACCCCTCTCCTAGACGCAGTTGACAATATGAGGCATCGAGGCCCACCAAGAGAAGGTGGAGACAAGCTGACCAGACCCGTTCTCGCTCTCCCCTATCAAGTAGCCCGGAACCTTTTCCTTCCGAGGATGAATGGGATGCCGTTCCAGCGAAAAGGTCAAAGCCTAGAGATGGAAGTAAGGAGGGTTTTCCTCTTCTTTTAAGTGACGAGAGACCGTCGAGAGACCCTTCTCCTACGACCAGCGTTACTCGGCAGCCATCGCCTTCGGAATCGCAGGACCCTGCAGCAGTCGCGAAGTCTTTCATGACGGTTATGCAGAAACAACTGTTTTCTTTTGTGCAAGCTTTTAGCCGCCCTCCCCCTAGTCGGTCAAGCGTAAGGACGACACTTTACCAATTAAGAAATCGGCCTCTAAGAGGGAACGGAGTGCCTCTTCCTTGCAGGACAAACAGTGTCACTCCTCTCCCAGGGAACCGCGGCGCGATTCGTCAAGCGCTCGACACCGCGCTTCTTCTTCCTTGACACGCCGCCAGGACGCTCACGATTCTCGTCATCAGGACGCTCGCGATTCTCGATATCAGGACGCTCGCGATTCTCATCATCAGGACGCTTCCGTCTCTCGCTCGCGACGCCAGGATGCATCCAGCCTGCCTCTCCAGGACGCTTCCGCTTCGCAACGTCAGGACGCATGCAGCTCTCGACGCAAGGACGCTTCCATCTCTCGGCGCCAGGACGCATCCTCCTCCCACCTCAAGGACGCTTCTAGCGCGCGACGCCAGGACGCCTCCAGCACGCGGCACCAGGACGCACGCGTCTCTCGGTGTCAGGACGCATTCAGCCCTCGCCAACAGGACCCATCCGACGATTTGCTTTTCTCGGACGCAGGTGAACAATTGGAAGGAAGTGATCTTTATGCTAGTCGGATTGGTACTGATCGGCATATTAAAGGAACCTCCGATTTAGTTCCTTCAGCCCCAAGAGAGACTGAGTTGGAAATAGGGCAAGATTTAAAGGATATTTCAGAGAATGAGGATAAGCCTGCTAACGCGGCTGTGGATTATAAGGTTCTCTCTCGGTCCCTCCTTGAGCTGTATGGAGAGGAGTTTCAACCTGCTGCTCCTCGTTCTCCTCAGTCGCAGTTTAGCAGAAAGAAGGCCAAAAAGCAGTTGGTTTTCATCAAAATGAAGCTGTCCATCTCGGCTAGGAAGGCTCTCTCTAGAATTGATGACTGGCTGAAGGAGCGTAGGCAAGCTTTAAAGACCACCTTCTTGTTTCCACCAGCTCGACTTGCATCTAAGGCGGGCATGTGGTATGAGACTGGACAAGCTCTGGGCCTGGGAGTGCCTACCTCCTCCCAGGGGGACTTCTCTGGCATTGTAGACTCTTCTAGAAGACATGCCCTTAACTCGGCTAAGGTAATGTGGTATATGTCAGAGCTTGACCACCTCGTCAAGGGAATCTTCCGAGCCTTCGAAGTCTTCAGCTTTTTGGACTGGTCTCTGGGTACGCTGGCCAGGAAAACAGAACGGTTAGAAGAAACAGAAGACCTTACAGTATTATGGCCTGCAGGGACAAGACTCTTAGAGATGGGTCAAATGAGTTGGCTTCCCTTTTTTCTGCAGGAGTTTTAAAGAAGAGGGCCCCTTTATGTTCATTCACATCCAGAGCAGTTACGGTCGCGCAGAAGGCTGAGCTCCTTTACGCCCCTCTCTCGGAGCACCTTTTTCCTGAGTCCCCTGTCAGGGACATTACCCTTTCGCTAGCGCAAAAGGCCACACAAGAACTCCTGTCACGCTCTGCAAGGAAGCCTTTACCAGTGATTCCTTCGTCACTGAAGAGAGAGGAGAGGAAACTTCAGCAGCCTTTTTGAGGTAGAGCTCCTACGAGAACAGACTTCAGGGGAAGAAGGCAGGAGACAGGCTGTGGAACGAATAGAGGTTCGTTCAGTTCCCGCTCCAGGAGATAAAGCTCAAGTCCTCCAGATAGCAGTAGGAGCAAGGCTGTCACTTTTTTGGCATGCCTGGAAGAAAAGAGGGGTGGATGCCTTGTCCCTCTCGGTCATCAGGGAGGGATACCAGATCCCCCTCTTGAAGAAGCCTCCGCTTTCAAATACACCTCTAGCCTTAGTGGCGCAGTACTCGAACGCCGTGAAACAAGGGGCGCTACTGGATCTGGTGAACCAGATGCTGGAGAAGGGAGCGATAGAACCGGTTTTGGAACTATCTTCCCTAGGTTTCTACAATCGCCTGTTTCTGGTACCCAAGAGCTCGGGTGAATGGAGACCCGTTCTAGATGTCAGCGCTCTGAACGTCTTTGTGGAAAAGACAAAATTTACCATGGAGACGACTCAGTCGGTGCTGGCAGTGGTACGTCCAAGGGACTGGATGGTGTCTGTGGATTTACAGGACGCTTACTTTCACATCCCCATCCATCCGACTTCAAGGAAGTTCCTAAGATTCATGGTCCAGGGCAAGGGTTTCCAGTTCAAGGCCCTTTGCTTCTGCCTCAACACTGCTCCTCAATTTTTCACCAGAATAATGGCGAACCTGGCAGGATGGCTTCATCAAGAGGGGATAAGAGTATCTCTATATCTGGACGACTGGCTGATAAGATCCAGGTCGAAGGAGAAATATCTGGAGGACCTACGCAAGATTTTTATGATGGCCCAGGAACTGGGTCTCGTCATCAACAAGAAGAAGTCCCAGACCGAACCGAGTCAGACGATTCTTTATTTGGGAATAGTTCTGGACTCTCCCTCCCAAGAAAGGCAGACCAGGGGCCTCGGGAAGGTTCAGGAATTCCTGGAAAGACAGAGGTGCTCAGCGAGGGATTGGATGAGTTTGCTGGGAACCCTCCCCTCGCTCGAACAGTTTGTCTCTCTTGGAAGACTGCACCTGAGACCTCTTAAACACTTCATATCAAGGGTGTGGGACATGAGGATTCAGGAGGACTCCTTTTCCTTCCTCATTCCAGCAGAAATTTAAAGTCATCTGAGTTGGTGGCTGGATCCATCTATTTTAGGGGAAGGAATCTCCCTGTTCAGGAAGAACCCAGACCTAGTGGTGTTCTCAGATGCTTCGGAGTCAGTATGGGGAGCAACACTGGGAAGCAAGGAGGCTTCAGGCTCTTGGGGAAAGGAACAAAACGGATGGCACATCAACAGGAAAGAGTTGATGGCCATTCTGTTAGACTGAAGGCCTTCAAAGACTCCGTTTCGGGGAGGATAGTGGAGGTCAATTCGGACAACACCAAGGCTTTGGCTTACATCAGAAAGCAAGGGGAAACTCACTCTCTGTCCCTGTTCGAAACAGCAAAAGAGCTCTTTCTATGGTTGAAGGAGAACGTAGAGCTTCTTACAAGATTCGTGCTGGGACAGAAGAATGTAAGGGCAGACATGTTCAGCAGGAAAGGGCAAGTTCTTCCCACAGAATGGACCCTCAACCATCAGGTCTGTCTAGAGTCTTGATGTTATGGGGAGGCCTTCAATAGACCTCTTCGCCTCCAACCAGAACAAAAGGATCCCCAACTACTGCTCTCTAGTCCCGGACGAGGAGGCAATAGCAGTAGACGCCTTCTTGATGGACTGGATAGGGATGGACACATATGCGTTCCCCCCGTTCAAGATCATCAATCTTGTCATCAGGAAATTCGCTCTCCTTGAATCAGGAAGAATGATCTCGGTAGCTCCATTCTGGCAAGCAAGAGAATGGTTCACAGAAGTGGTGGACATGTTAGTGGACTTTCCAAGAAGCCTTCCTCCAAGTCCAAAGCTTCTCAAACAGCCCCACTTCGAGAGGTATCATCAAAACCCCCTCGCTATACGACTGACTGCCTTCAGACTATTGAGAAGCTTGTCAGAGCTAGAGGCTTTTCTGCGCAAGCGGCAAACGCTATCGCCAGAGCGAGGAGGGTTTCTTCGCAAAGCGTCTACCAATCGAAGTTGGAAACCTTTAGAGCATGGTGTAAGCAGCACAAAGTTTCTTCAACCACTACCTCTGTGAGTCAAATAGCTGATTTTCTGTTGTCCCTCAGGCAAGACTCTAAACTGGCCGTATCCACTATTAAAGGGTACAGGAGTATGCTTTCAGCTGTCTGTAGGCACAGGGGCATAGACTTAACTCAGGATAGAGACTTGAAAGATCTCTCAAAGTCTTTAGACACAACTAAGCAGGCTCAGTTAAGACCCCCAGCTTGGAATTTGAATGTGGTTCTGAAGTTCCTATGCAGCAAGAAGTTCGAACCCATCTCACAAGCGACCCTTAGAGATGCTACTAAGAAAACCCTCTTCCTGGTGACACTGGCCACAGCAAAAAGGATCAGCGAGGTTCATGCTATTGAGAAGCTGGTGGGCTTTAACCAGGATGGAGCAGTATGTGCATTGAGGATCGACTTCCTCACTAAGAACGAAAACCCATCAAAACCCTGGGCGAGGATGTTTGAGGTTCCTAACCTCTGCTCTAGTTAGAGCCCTCAGGGCATATTTATCTTGAGCTAAGAATGTTAGAGGTGCATCCAATTCTTTATGGTGTTCAGTGAAAGATCCGCAAAAGCTGCTCTCAAAGAATGCATTATCATTCTTCTTGAGGGAGACAATAAGAGAAGCTCACCTCTTGTGTGAGGAGGAGAAATTCGGTCTTTTAAAGGTAAGGGCTCACGAGGTGATCGCCTTTGCTACTTCACTGGCATATCGTAAGAATATGTCAGTTAAACGATAATGGATGCAACGTTTTGGAGAAGCAACTCTGTGTTCCCCTCTCATTACCTCAGATAGGTAAGAGTAGATTATGAAAGGTGTTACACCTTGGGCCCATACGTAGCTACTGCTGCTGTATTGTGTAAAGGAGTTACTACCTCCCCTCAACCTTAACTTTTGTATGCCTGTGTTTGGGTTTTGGTTTTTATGGTTGTGTGAGGACTCTGACTTGTGGTACAGTGCCCTCACTCTAGCTAGATAGTTAATATCTATTCTGCAAGGTTAGGTGGTTAGTTTGAGTAAGCTTGCAGTTTTTAAAAAAGGGGCATAGCCTAGGTAGTGCTGAAGTCTAGTCAAGTTGTTGGTCTCACCCCGTTTGACAGACTTGATTGAGTTGTTTCAGCATGACAGGTCCACACCTGGCTGACACTCCTAAGGGAAAGTGACTCAAGAAGCAGGAACCTTCGAAGTCAGCTACCTTAGCAGGTAAGAAATCAAGGTGTTTTTTCCTACAACTTATTGTTGTTTTCCCAACGATGTTTTATATATATATATATATATATATATATATATATATATATATATATATATATATATATATATATATATATATATATATATATATATACATATATATATACATATATATATATATATATATATATATATATATATATATATATATATATATATATATATATATATATATATATATATATATATATGTCTATATATATGTCTATATATATGTCTATATATATGTATGTATATATGTATATATATATATATATATATATATATATATATATATATATATATATATATATATATATATATGTCTTACTTATAACTGTAATCAAACAGTTTAACATGTTTTTTTCAAAAAGGCCCATAAAAGAAACACAGGAAATATGAATAAATCACACTATATTTCGGTCAATAAACATCGACCCTCTTCAGGATGTAAAGTAAAAATGAGGAATACAGTGGAGAGTGACAGTTTATATATGAAAGCAAAAGGGTGTGTTCAATTGTTCTATAGTTGATATAATTGCTGGAAGGATTAGCCAAATTTAATCACATCCATGTGCGTCTTATTATTATTGAGCCGCTCGGAGGAAGTCTTGACCTCTGATGCATGTCTGGTGGTCGGTCTCCGTGGATTATCTTCTTAATGATAGGGTTGAGAAGAGTATTGTCCACTGTGTCAGCTTTCCATTGGGCCCCAGATAGGTTCATTGTGTTTGATTGATTTATGATGGTTGATTCCAGGATTTTCCTTCTGTACGGACAGGTACTCTTAAAAAGCAAAGACGACTCACTCCAGTTAATCTGGTGCCAAAATCCCTAAGGTGAACGAAAATCCCCGAGTTTTCATAGCCATATCTAACAGATCTTTTGTGTTCGGATAATCTTTGAGATAGCGAACGGCCCGTTTGCCCAACGTAGACTTTTTCACAATCCCCACATGGTACTTTATAAACGCCGGATTCTATATCTCTTTTATTTTGATAAACATTAATAAGGGCGCTTCCTATGGTCTTTGGATATGAAAAAACAAAGGGGTTCTCAGTTTTGATATGGTTTGTTATATTTTTAATACCTTCTATATATGGGAGTTTTATCTTATTTTTAAAATCTCTTTGGTTAGTAACATCATGATCTTTATAATATATCGTGTTGGCTTTGTTGATGGCCTTTTCTATGACATACGTCGGGTAGAATAGCTGGGCGAGTTGTTTACGAATGATTTCAAATTCTTTATTTAGGTAGGCTGGGGAACAGATTCTCAACCCTCTAAGAAATAGATTGCAAGCTACTCCAATTTTTACAGAAATGCCGTGATAACTAAAGAAATGAATGTAGGAAATAGAGAAAGTTGGTTTTCTATACACAGTGAAATTATACCCCGTCGATTCCCTTATAATTAGTATGTCCAAAAAAGCTAATTTTCCATCTTTTTCCCATTCAGTTTTAAATTTTATGCTAGGGACTAGGGAATTTAGATTATTGAAAAATATATTGAAATCTCCCCAGCTATCATCCCAATATGTGAAAATGTCATCAACATAGCGTTGCCAAACCATGTTCGTAGCTTTAATTGTTGTTAAAATTTCTGTTTCAAAGTATTCCATGTAGAGGTTAGCTAAAATTGGAGATAACGGGCTGCCCATACTACAACCAAATTTCT
>NC_090727.1:151263039-151275539 GCF_036898095.1 Palaemon carinicauda | reverse complement strand
ACATACTTCTACTTTTACTCTACTTTATTCACTACCCACACTTATACATATAATTGCATACAATCAATTATAATAATCCACAGTTTAACCTTCAATAATACTTTAAACTGATTTTAATACTATTTTATATATCAACTGTTACACCCATACTTTATAGTCAAAAGAACTTAATATCTACTCAAATCTATGAAGCTAATTAACCCTCTGGTGATCCAATGTAGCTCTTTGGCATCATCCATCCATGTAAACATAAGTGATCATATGACGCACTTGGTGCATCATCATTGAATATGTATTTCGCTGATTGATTGATTGATTTACAGTATTTGAAGTTCTCTGGCATCCTGACATTATTTCGCGGAAATATTCACTAAAAATCGTGGAGTCTACCGATGAAAAGGATATTGCATTTGAATGGTTATTATGCAAAATGGCAGTGTGATATGCTCGCTGCAAAAGTGCATGGTGCCCATTTTTATGAGTAATTTTATGCATGCTTCGATAATTTTTGCAATGCTGGACTGTATGTTTCCATGAAATTGTGGTTATCATGTTTCATGTTCCATTTTAAAGGGTATTTTTTTGTTTTTTGTTTTCGTATGGTATATGAACAAATATAAAAAAGTATGAGCTTGCCGTTATAAAAAAATCTATTACGAATTTAGTTACGTAAAGATAGAATTTTATTGTCTGTCTTTGGACTACAATTACTCAGTTTTGTTAATCCTTTTACCCCCAAAGGACGTACTGGTATGTTTCACAAAAGCCATCCCTTTACCCCCATGGACGTACCGGTATGTCCTTGCAAAAAAATGCTATAAAAATTTTTTTTTTTCATATTTTTGATAATTTTTTGAGAAAACTCAGGCATTTTCCAAGAGAATGAGACCAACCTGACCTCTCTATGACAAAAATTAAGGCTGTTAGAGCAATTTAGAAAAAATATACTGCAAAATGTGCTGGGAAAAAAATAACCCCCTTGGGTTAAGGGTTGGACCTAGGCTCTTTGGAAATTTCCAACCCTTAACCCCCAAGGGGTTATTTTTTCCCCAGTACATTTTGCAGTATAATTTTTTAAAATTGCTCTAACAGCCTTAACTTTTGTCATAGAGAGGTCAGGTTGGTCTCATTCTCTTGGAAAATGCCTGAATTTAAAAAAAAAAAAATAAAAAAAATATGAAAAAAATAATTTTATAGCATTTTTTTGCAAGGACGTACCGGTACGTCCATGGCGGTAAAGGGATGAGTTTTGTGAAACATACCAGTTCGTCCTTTGGGGGTAAAAGGGTTAATGTGTGTATTTGTAGGGTTGCTGATTGCAGGGCTATGCAGATTTGAAAAGAAGGGTTTGTATGAAAGAATAGAATTTTCTTGAAAAACCTTATAAAACTAAGAACTTTGTTCAAAATATAAGAAATATTTGATATCATATTAGACATCTACCACAGCCTTCTAAGACCAATAATTAGTAATTTGGCATTTAATCTTCCCAATTAATTAAGTGAAGAACTAATACATTCCGTGACTGTTTTATATAAAAGCAGTAGGCATGTTTTCCAAGTCTAAAAGAACTATGAGTATAGATTTTATTTCTTTTGAAATAATTACAGTAATCCTCTACATAGGAACTAAATGTGTTCAAAGCGTCAGTTCTTAATTCTGAACGTTCATAAGTCAGAGCTGATTAACTTAGGCATTCAGGTACTAACCCTCAACCCCCTGATCTCCATTGTTTTCTGTTAGCTGGTTTTTCTAACTTTATTGAGTTACCCTACTTAAATTGTATCATGAATTGCAACAGTTATTTTAGCATAATAAGGTACTTTTAAAAAGAAGTTAGAACATGCTTTACATATTGCCAGCACAGGTTCATATCTGAAAGTTCATAAGTTAAAGGTTCTTATCTTAGGGATTTACTGAACCTCCCAAGTAGATATTTGCTGTTAAATAATTTGCTTTTATAGAGAGATCAAGATACAGGCAGTAATCATAACTGAATGATAATGGATGGGTATACCGTGATGTGGTATTGCATACATTTTTTAAAAGCAAATATGAATTTTTTGTGTTACGGTAATTTTATTTATGCTAATTATTTTATTGTTCTTTTATGCAGGCTGTCCTGGTTTACTATATACGGTGGCTACGTGGTTGTTTTATCCCTGATATGCATAATTATCCTTCCACTGGCTAAGGTCTTCGTTCATGTCAACTTGTTTCTTCTATTTATACTCTTCCTATTGTATGGCTGCTCCTCTATTGTTTTTGCCCTGATGTTGACACCATTTTTCAATAAGGCAAAGGTGAGCATATTTTTTTGTTGTCCTATTTTAGTATGTAATGAAATGGTTCTTAAACCTGGGACTTATTATAGATGGTTTGTAGGTTAAGGAAAGCAGTATCTAATGAGAAATGGTGTTATAATCCTTAAAAGAAGTGGCTCAATATTTATTAGTGTTAAGATGACATATTTATTATATATAATTTATATGGAAATGAAAAAAAATTCAAAGGTATATTTTAGCATTTAAACAGGTCATAGAAAATGGTGCTGATAGATCCTTTGTATTATTATCAGTATTAATTGAGTGATAGTAATTGTAATAAGATTTTAGAAACCCCTTGAAGCAGAGTCTGACTGCTTTCGCCTTCAGGCAGTAGAGCCAGACTACATAACTTCTGGCAATCTTGGGAGAAGAGGGGAGCAGACCTTTGGTCTGTACATCTTCTGAAGGAGGATTCCAATTTCCTCTCATAGGAAAACCTCCTTTAGTTTTAGCTCCAATAGATCTCTCTCACAGATCTAGAGAGGACTTTAAGAGGTAGGCTTTGCAATTAAACTTTTGCTAAATGTAGCAGAATACTGCACTCAAGAGACATCAGAGCCTCCCTGTATCTGGACGATTGATTTATCAGAGCTCTTTCTTACGATCTTCATGAAGGATTTTCAGATAACTTTAAACCTTTCAGAAGAATTGCGTATTCCTGTCAACTAGACGAGTCTCTTCTGACTCCAGGACGCTTAGCGCCACGTCTTACAGGACGCTCGGCGCCACACCTTCCAGGACGTTCGGCGCCACGTCTTACAGGACGCTCGGCGCCTCGTCTTTCAGGACGCTCGGCACCACGTCTTTCAGGACGCTCGGCGCCACATCTTACAGGAAGCTCGGCGCCACGTCTTAAAGGACGCTCGCCGCCTCGTCTTTCAGGACGCTCGGCACCACGTCTTACAGGACGCTCAGCGCCACGTCTTACAGGAAGCTCGGCGCCACGTCTTACAGGAAGCTCGGCGCCACGTCTTACAGGACGCTCGGCGCCCCATCTTTCAGGACGCTCAACGTCGGAGATCTAGATGGAGGCATGACATTGAACATGAGAACCTCGGACTTCGTGGTGACACTAGTTGAATCGAATGTCGAGATCAAGGACGCCTTAGTTCCGATCTCTTTGATCACGAAAGTTTTTTTATCGAGTGTCTAGCCTTAGTACAACGCGGCGACATAGGCGGTGATCTGGGTTTCCTTGACGCCAGGAGTCAGGACCTTAAATACATGTATCCTGATAAACACAAAGTCACTGCTTCCGTTAGATCTTCTGACACCATCACAAAAAATACTTTATTTAAGGATGGTGATTCAGAGTCAAGCTTTTTCGGGGTTTTACGTCTCCTCTTAGAACGGAGCAAGCCTTCTTGAAACTGCAATCTTTCTAAGATACAGAAGTGTTCTGCGAGGAAGAGGATGAGTGTGTTGGGAAACCTCTCCTCTTGGGGAGGGGGTTTTTTCCCTGGGAAGACTGATTCTTTCTTTGTGACCATTGTTATGTCACTGTTCATCCTAGTTGTCCTGGACCAGGGTTCGATTCCTAGCCAGTCAGAAGCTAGAAGCTATGATCCTTATGTGAGTTATCTTTATTCTCTCCATTTCAACCTCAATCATTTTGGGACAAGGATGCTATAAGAAGTTGCCTTCAGTGGTGGTTCAATTCAGTCAAACTTCCGGAAGGTCACCCCTTTTGAACAGAGGATCTTAGACCTTGTGTTGTGTCTCCTCACCTCGGATTCGGGGTGGGAGCAACACTAGACAGTTGGAAGTTTCGGGACTTTGGACAGAGGATCAGAAGAGCTTCCTCATCACTCAAAGGAACTGTTGACAGTCCAGTTGGCTCTCAAAAAGCTTTGAAGGGTCAGTTTGGAACAAAGTGGTGCAGATCTATGCCGATCACACCACAGAATTGGCTTTCATTGCCAAGCAAGACGGAACCCACTCGAGGTTCCTTTACAGGACTGAGAGGAGTCTTCTCATCTGGGCTAAGGAGAAGAATGTATTCCTTCTAACAAGGTTCTTTAAAAAAGAGAAGAACTTATGGAAGAACAGTCTCAGCTGGAGAATGGACACTCCATCGAGAAATCTGCAAGAATCTGTTGCGACTTTGGTGTCGTTCTTGTATAGTCCTATTCGTGACTTAACAGACAAAGAGACTAGAAACTAACTGCTCTCCAGTGCCAGATCTCGAAGCAGTCCACATAGACACTTTCCTATTAGTCTGGTCCAATCTGGATGTGTACGTTTTCCTCGTTCTATTTCCTTACAAGGTGACACAAAGTTTGTGTCACACGAAGGGACCAGGTGACTTTAGTGGCCTTCTTTTGGCCCTCAAGAGGATGGTTCACAGAGATACTGGAATGGATGGTGGACTTTCCTAGAAGTCTTCCATTAAGAGTAGTTTTACTCAAACAACCTCTCTTGGAAAGTTACCTTTCTAGTCTCCAAGCTTTTCTTCTAGCTACCTTCAGCCTTTTGAAACCTCACAGGAACTAGAGGTTTTCGAAAGAGGCCACTCCCGCTAGGAATAGCATTCCTCATTACCTACCACCTGTGGGGGGAAGCCTACAGCGCCGCTGGCAGAGGTGGCAGCTTCACGGGGCAGATCCCTGGACGATCCATGCGGTCGCCTTGAGGTATCGCGTCCCGTTCACTCACACTCTCCCTCCTCTGACTCGGGATCCAGTGCACCTTGGCTTCTATGCAAAGGGATCCTCAAAGGAGCTGGCTCTCAGGGCCGAAGTCCAGACCATGGTGCAGAAGGTTGCTCTCTAAAAGATAGTAGATGGGTCTCCAGGCTTTTACAGTTGGATTTTTCTGGTGAAGAAGACGACAGGAGGCTGGAGACCGGTCTTCAATCTCTCCCCTCTGAACAATTTTGTCCAACTGACTCAGTTCATAATGGAGACAACAGACACGGTCATTCGAGCGGTACGTCCAAGGGACCTCGTGTGCACACTGGATCTGAAGGACGCTTACATCCAGATCCCAATACATCTGTCATCAAGGGAGTATTTCAGATTCATTCATGAAGGAAAGATATGCCAGTTCATAGTTTTATGCTTCGGTTTAGCAACAGCCCCTCAGGTGTTTACCAGTGTTTGCCCTAATGTCATCTTGGGCTCACAGGAACGACATCCGTCTTCTCAGATATCTGGACGACTGGCTGATCCTAGCAGACTCGGAGAAGACCCTTCTTCGTCACCGAGACATGCTTCTCAAGTTTTGTCAGGATCTGAGGGTCCTGATAAATTGCGAGAAGTCATTACTGTAACCTTCACAGAGACTGGTATACCTTGGAATGATCATAGACACCATTCTAGAGAAAGTCTTCCCATTAGACGAAAGAGTACACAGGCTGAAGGAAGTGGTTGCTCCCTTCCTCAGGAAAGAAGTTATTCCAGCCTCCCGTTGGCAGGGTCTGTTAGGCCATCTAACCTCTCTCATCCATCTTGTTCCAAATGGCTGCCTCAAGATAAGATCCCTGCAATAGCAGCTGAAGACCTTTTAGAACCAACACTCCGATCCACCGGACACCCGAGTTCCCATGAATCAGGAGCAGGTGACAGATTTGAGTTGGTGGATGGTAGACGAAAACCTTCGGAGAGGCCAGAACCACCTCGTTCCCCTTTCGGAATTGATGCCCTTCACAGATGCATCAAAAGAAGGGTGGGTGTCTCACCTGCTGCACCATACAATCTCCAGCCTTTGGTCAGAATCAGAAAGGTACCAGCACATAAATCTGCTAGAGCTGAGAGCAGCCTACCTAGCTCTTCATTTGTCTCAACAGTTGCTGGCAGGTTACTCTGAGGTATTGACGAGCGACAACACCACAGTAGTGGCTTACAATACATAAACAAACAGGCCGGTACCTTTTCGTAGTCTCTATGCTATCTTGCAGTAAAGATCCTCAGATGGTCAGAAGAACATTCGGTGGCTCTATCAGCTCGCTTCATTCCCAGCAAAAGGAGTGTGCTCGCAGACAATCTGAGCAGAGCGACTCAGATAGTAGGCTTCGAATGGTCTTTGAATCGTCAGATAGTCAAAAAAATCCTGACTTTGTTGGGTTCCCCGACTGTAGACTTGTTCGCAATATCTCTGGTCAGCAAGCTCCTGCTTTACTGTTTTCCTGTCCCGGATCCTCAGGCTCTATGGCAAACTCCATTCCAACAACAGCGGGACAATATCGACGTGTACGGCTTTCCCACGTTTTGTCTGATGAGAAGACTGCATAACAAAACCAGAGCGTTCAAAGATCTATTGATGACCCTTGTAGCTCCGCTATGGCATCACGCAGAGTGGTTCCTAGACCTCCTGCAACTGCTCGTAGATCGACCGAGAGGACTCCCTCCACGACCAGATCTTTTAAACAGCCACACGCGAACATCTTCCATAAAACCGTGAAGTCGAAGTGATTTCACGCGTGGAGACTATCCAGCGTCTCCTCACTCAGAAGGGCTTTTCATAACAAGTTGCAGAACGAATGTCCAGACACTTGGGTAGGTCCTCAGCCTTGGTCCAAGAGGCCAAGTGGAGAGTCTTCTGTGGTTGGATGTCATGGGAGGAATATCTCTCCACTCGATGCCACTATTCCAGTAATAGCAGAGTTTCTTGTATACCTTCGGGAGAAAAAGCTCCTTTCCGTGTCCCCTTCAGGCTGAAAGGAATCGACATTTTGTCTTCGTTGGAGCTTTCTCTACTCATACGGAGTTATGAGATCAGGCCTCCTCCTTGGAACGTAGTTCGCATACTGAGGTCCCTAAAAGGGCCTCCCTACGAACCATTAGGCCATGCAACTGACCGAAATCTCACTTTGAAGATGGCGTTCCTGCTCGCTTTAGCCTTGGCAGAGAGAGTTGGTGAACTTCATGGCCTCTCATATGACATCGCCCATTCAAGGGGATGGGGGAAGTGACGCTCAGCTTCGTCCTTGAGTCTATTGCTAAGACTCAAAATCCTGCGGATGCTGGACCTTAGATTTGGGCCCTTTTAGATTTCGAGTCTTCATTCCCTAACCAACGACCCAGATCAGTTGTTACTTTGCCCAGTGACGAGTTTGAGATACTACAGTATCTTAAACGCACTGCAGCAACACGACCCAGACTAACATGACTGTTTTTTAGTTCAGGTATAGTAAAGAAGAGGATCACAAAGAACACAGTATCCTCCAGTACACGCCAGGTGATCGAAAGAGCCCTGGCTCCAGATCCTCCTCAAGCTCGTTGACTTAGAGCTCACAACATCAGGGGAATTAGTACTTCCCTGGTATTCAAACGCAAGTTTTCTGTGTTGCAGGTCCTCCAAGCTGGTGTGTGGAAAAGACCAACCACATTCACAGCACATTACCTCAAAGATGTGACCCACAGGAGGCTCGATACATTTACAATCGGTCCTGTGGTGGCTGCTCAACAGGTGGTTTAAGATACCTCCTGCTCCTTAATGGACAAGTAGCAGTTGGTTGAGGGAATTGGTTACCCGGGTTAAGACTGGGATGAATGAGAAGAATGTCGGGCTTTCCTTCCTTCATCTTCCCCCTCTCTTGGGGTACAGTGCCATGGGTCCCTCTGCAAGCTGGCTTCAACCTCTGTAGGTAATTATCACTTCCCTTGTGTAGCCTAGTATAAGTAATAATTTTATACTGTCCACATTCCCATTGGTTCTGTGAGGGAACAAGTGGTACGTCTGGTTGTTTTTCCTATTTAAAAACTCATACATACAAATTCATACAAATAACAACCTCTATTTTACTAAATTGCACAGGCCGTGAATATACTCACTTTGTATATTTCAGCAAGGTGTCAAAGTTTTCCCTACACCACAGTCATATACTGTACTAGGCAAAACTGGGTCAATGTCCATACCAGATCTAGGACTTCCATCCACCTAGGAGTGAGTCATCCAAATAAATAACGGCCGGTTGTTAGTATGGGAGCAAATGACAAATTCGGAGATAATTTATATTTTTCCCTAACTAATACAAACCTGGAGTTATTTATATGCATTAGCCCGCCATCACCTGTCCCCCAGAAGTCCTGCCTGCAATAAAAAGTGACGTCTCACAGCTGTGAGAGTATATAAAGAGTTGGCTGGGTACCACCCAGTCACCTGCTGCCTACCCACTAAGCGGTTAGGCAGGGCTGCCACCTCGCATTTAGACTAATGGCTACCTCAAGCTGCCACATAAATAAGTCCAGGTTATTATTAGTTAGGGAAAAATACAAATTATCTCCAAATTGGTTGTTTTCATATCTTAAGTTCGTTTCCTTAAATTTCAGCTGTTCATTAAATGATGTGGTTCCAGTGTTGGAAGAGTTAGGGTGGACATTCTTTACAGGTCAAGTTCTCAGCCTTATAAAAAGGGTCCCCCTGTTACTAGGAAACTACTGTAATAGAACATGCTGTTCAAAGGCAAGCCTCGTTCTTATGGGGCAGTGTCCTCAACTGTTGAACCTGTAATCAAAGGTCCTTTGTTTGGAGGAAGAGAGTTACTCACTCTCATATCTTTTTGGAGCTAAGGTCATATAAGAGCCATGTTGTTAGGCCTCCAAGCATTTGAGATACCATTGGAAGGTCATAACTTTGGGGTTTTAATGAACAAATCTTAGGCATCATGTCAAATAACAATACATGCAGATCTTCAAATGGGCAGAGGAGCGAAAATTGAAAACCACTCCAAGGTTATTTCCAGGAGTCAGCAATATTGTAGCAGACTCCTAATCAGAAGCACCTAAATCATACCATGTGTGAATTTGTATGCAACATCCATGATCTGCAGGTCTTCCCTCTTTTGCACTCTTTAACTAGATCCAAAAGCAAGGGCCTCACATGCACTGTTTCAGGAATCTGATGGTCTCGATCTATGTCTTGCCTTCCAGCAAGCTTGGTCCGTTGGACTTCAGACAAACACAAATCACCCTCAAACACCATATGAGTCACTGCCCCATATTGACCGCACCAAAGGTTTGTCACTGATGATTGATCCCTGCCCTATTGGAGGAGACTGCTGAAACAACCTAATATACACTAACCAGGTCATTTTGGACTTACTCGGCTTCATGCTTAGTGGTTTTCAAGCACTTCTGAAAGAGAGAAGCATATAAAAAATCAATTTCATTTAGTGTTGCAGGAAGTCTACTACAACTTTCTACCAAGGAAAATTCCCTCAGTTCTCTAAGTCGAGTTGTACTAAGCATAGGTCTGGAGAAATGGAATCAAAAGACTTCTCAACCATCTTAAATTTTTTCAATCAGGGTTTTCTGAAACCAATTGTGAGACCTCCTAGGTGGGAGTCACCAACTGTCCATATGATCCTCTCAATGTAACCTCCATCCAAGGTCTATCCAGTAAAACTTGTTATTTTACAATAGCCTCCTCAAAGAGAACAGATAAAGTGTACTTTTTGCCAAGATCATTACTCACATAGAGGGCTGGATGTTGGTATACCTATCTCTTACCAAAGACTTTGAAGCCAAGAACCAGAGAATGGATCATTCTGATGTTACTTCTCTTCCCTTCACAATCATTTATGGCCTAGCCCTGTTAGGTTCTTAAGGGAGTAACTTCTCAGAATTCAGGTTTCTTAGTTTTCTTCCTCCAGGCTGTTTATAAACTTTTGGGTGCAAGAAATTCATATGGGATCACTTTCATCTACCCCACCTCAGTGATTCAAGGATCTTATGATTGGTGGTTTGATTTGAACAAGTTATGGGTTTCATGATATTGCTTGGTAGAACCTGGAGAATTTAATTTGTCGCCTAAATGTTCTTGCTGTGAAAATAACTGTCCGTTTTGATACTGTTTGAATGCCATGGACATGGAAATTTCACACACCTCTTGAGTTATGGTATAATTTATGGTTTATTTTGAATATGTAATTTTTTTTAGAATACTAAAACTTTCATATATACAGTAAACCCATTTATTATGCAATATGTAGACATTCCCTTCTCCCATCCATGCACTCACTGATCCTATGATCGTGGCACTACACAATCAGGGTCAAAGCATAAGTCATCTAGGTAGTGGTACCTGGGCAGTTTTTAATGTATTGTTAGAATTTGTATAAGGGAAATTTGTTTTTGTATTATTTTATTGAGATATTCAGGTGATAGTTTGGTTATTTGTGGATTTTTAAAAATAAGTATTAGTGTTAGAGTGGTTTCTTATGCAAGTTAAGAATGTAATTTTCAAGATAGTGATAAGATTTTTTTTTAAGTAATACTTATGGAACTAAGAAATGTCAAATTATATTTTTGCATAATTCTTTGAATTTGGATGACCCTTGCTTTTAATTTACACATGAACATCATTATTTTGTAATAAATACACATTATTAAGTACTGTAAGCGTATTTAAAGGATTATGTTTTGTAGTGAAGGACATAGTTTGACCAACTACTGTAATCACATTATTTGTAAATTACTTTTGATATTAAAAGAAGTTTATGTTTTTATTGTATCATTACTAATTCAATTTTTTTTCCCATTTAAAGGTTGCTGGAGTTGTAGGCAACTTAACCCAAGTGGCATTCAGCTTACTGTATTATCTTCAAGTCTATTTGGGTGACAAAATAAGTCCTGGGACATTTTGGGCTATGGGCTTGTTTTCACCCTGTGCTTTCTCAATGGCAATTGACAAGGTATGGCTGTCATGGGGCAGAAATTATTCAATATACATTACATTATGTCTAATAGACTGCATTTCATAGTTTGTAGTATGTAAATAAGTTATAAGAATTTGTTTGAATAAATCTAGATCGAAGTTTATGTAGACGAAATGAAGCTTGACGTAGATCAGTTGTCTATTATTTTAAAAAAAGTACTTCAGAGTGATCATATTATGATAAAATTATGTTCTTCCGGAGCTGCAACCTGTTTACATCCAGCTGTTCGCAAATCCTCCAAAGTAACTGCAAGTAGGATGATTGCTTTAAATGTTATTGCTCTTTGACAATGTATGAGCATATCCTGGCATTTCAATGAAACTCCCTGGAATGCTTGAGGTACACTGGAGTGCTTGTGCTATTCATTTTACAATGCAAAACTTCAACTAAAATAGAAAAAAAGTTGTCCTGACTTAAGTACTGTAAAAGCCTTTGTTCCACCTGGAAAGAAGCACTGGTAACTAGAATAATTGTATAAACAACCTCTTATCCTTGCCTCCTCAAGCCTCAATTATTTTTTATGGTGAAATTTTTCTTTATATACTTTTTTTTGTCCACAGCTTTGTATATCAGAGCCTCCTAAGCCTGATCATTGAATTTTAAGGCTCCAAAGACTTTTTATGAGCTTATTCCTCCTTTGTTTAATCAGGCTACGCCTTTTTCTACTAATATTTTTTCTTCAGGACAGGTCTTGCCTACTGAAAATGCCATTAATTACTTAACAGTGTTTTATATGAGTTCACCTAATAAATACATGTTAATGATTTGTTAGATTACTTGAAATGGTTAATTGTTAGATGCATAAGTGGGATGAAGCAGAAAAGGCGTTATCTGAATTTATCTCAGTACAGTATGTGTAGGGAATGAGATATAGTTTAACATTTTCATTTGATATTTTCATGTTTGAGAGAGAGAAAAAAATTGCATACTGTATAATGTATCTCATTATTGCATCCATATTATTGTGATCTTACTGTGTTTGCTGAAAAATGACCAGTGAATTAGATTACACAATGAGGGACTGCCCACAACCTCTTACAGTATATACTTGTCTGTTACGATGAGCTTTATTAATCTGGTAACTGATAAGTGTATATCCTTGTCTGTTACGATGAGCTTTATTAATCTGGTAACTGATAAGATGTATATCCTTGTCTGTTACGATGAGCTTTATTAATCTGGTAACTGATAAGATGTATATCCTTGTCTGTTACGATGAGCTTTATTAATCTGGTAACTGATAAGATGTATATCCTTGTCTGTTACGATGAGCTTTATTAATCTGGTAACTGATAAGATGTATATCCTAGTCTGTTACGATGAGCTTTATTAATCTGGTAACTGATAAGTGTATATCCTTGTCTGTTACGATGAGCTTTATTAATCTGGTAACTGATAAGATGTACATCCTTGTCTGTTACGATGAGCTTTATTAATCTGGTAACTGATAAGATGTACATCCTTGTCTGTTACGATGAGCTTTATTAATCTGGTAACTGATAAGATGTACATCC
>NC_090727.1:151245539-151258039 GCF_036898095.1 Palaemon carinicauda | reverse complement strand
GGGTGTTAGGGTTTTCATCTTTCATGTGCTAACACCACCCATAAAGGTGAATCCTTGGGTCAAGCCAAAAAGCCAGATTAGTAGGGACGTCCACCCTCCTAATGGGTGAGTCAACCCCCTATAAATAGCGTTGGTTTGTATTCCAGTTACGGAAGAAATGACAAATTTGGAAGTAATTTGTATATTTCCTAACAATGAAAACCTAGTGCTATTTATAGATTTGCCCGCCAACCCAGTCCCCCTTGAAGTCCTACTTCTAGGCAAAGTGAGTTATAGTCACAGGTGTGTGAGTGAGAGGGGTAGCTTCTAACCCCCTTCCCCGCTAACTAGTGGTATGGGTGGTTAACCCTCGCTAAATATCTACTGGGTCGTCTTTTCAGCTTAGCCGAAAGTAATACCCCTATGAATAGCTACAGGTTTGTATTGTTAGGAAAAATACAAATTACTTCCAAATTTGTCATTTTTTACCCACTTAGAGGTTAGCTTCAGCAATACTATCTTATGTCTGGCTGTACCACGTCTGGCTGTACCACACATCAATGTTGCCGGAAATTAATAAAATTAGATTTCGTCCACCGACCTAAATATTTTCACATTTCAGGCCTCCCAAGTGAGGGGCTCCCCTTAATGACCTACCTACATGTATGGTTGGCCAACTCAGGTGTTCTACTTTTTTAGTGTCTAGAAGAGCTGTTGACCACAGGAAATGCATTTGTAATGGTGTTGTGTAAACACAATTTTACCTAAAAAAAGAAGAATCTTAAAAGTAGATATAATTATAGATAATTTGAAATATATTCTTGAT
The DNA here is from genome assembly GCF_036898095.1 of Palaemon carinicauda. Taxonomy (NCBI): domain Eukaryota; kingdom Metazoa; phylum Arthropoda; class Malacostraca; order Decapoda; family Palaemonidae; genus Palaemon; species Palaemon carinicauda. The sequence goes on along the minus strand of NC_090727.1, from coordinate 151,257,234 downwards.
GAGAAAATTAAAGCAAACAGCACCACAATGGTTGATAAGAGGTGAAAGGTTCACATTTTGTTATCAAACTGAGGAGCAGAATTTTATAGGAAATCTGTTTAGTTTGAGGCTATACTGTCATTAGTTTGTGCAAATTATGAAGATCGAAGTTAAAATCTTATAGAATTGAAAGTATGAATTTTAATAGGACTAGAACATTGGGTGACCCCCACTCAGATCTTTTCATTGACAGTATTTCTCTTTGTTATGTAAAACTCCAAAATCCACTATTGGGAAGTACCTTATATCCAGTCTGTCCCTTCCTTAATTGCACGAAATATTTTTATTCTGTACTAAGGAAATATTTCAAGAAATTTGTAGCTATATCTGTCCTGAAGATAATTTTTTATTTTTTTATACTCCATGTTGTGAATATTGTTCTGTTGGTCTTTAACAGATTAATCGTCTCTTAAATTGTTGAAAGAAATGGTGGTCAGTTAAGTTCATTATCACCAATTTGGATATTGAATTTTGGCATTATTATTTCATAAGTACTATGTGTTATATATTTTTTTCATAAATTTGATCATTCATTGCAATCAGATCTCAAATTATACCATCCACCATGTAGTACAATATAACTAATAAATTCAGCAGTCTTCTTGAATCATGCAAGGCTCAATATTTGATTTTACGCAGTATTCAAGAAGTTTTGTCTTTGCTTCAACCAAAAGTTAGAATAGTCAACCCAATTTAGTAGTTGAAATGTCGGAACCTCAGTATTCAAAATTGGTGGAGTTGCTTATTTTGTTGAGCATGTTAAGAATGGTCTTATTTCATAGTCATATCTACAGTATTATATATCTTATTTATATTGCTTTTATTTGTTATCATGTTTATCTTTTTTTATAGTTTATACTTTATCATTTTTTTCTGTACTGAGCTGCTTTCCATGTTGGTGGAGCAGTAAGTGAACTCAAGCTCTCAAATGTAAGTGCCAAAAGTCTTTTTGAAATGTAGAACTACTTCTCAATGCAAATTACCCTTAGGCCTTACTTGAGTGAGTGTTTGAAGAGTGAAGGGATATGGGTGGTAAGTTAGGATGCAAACAGGATTAGGACTGTTATTAGGTAGGGATTTAAATAGAAAGGATGTTATCTTTCATTGGTTTTTAGAATCTCAAGTAAGTAGTATTAAGTTAAAGGTTGGTTAGTGTAAGGGATTTGAAATTTCAGCTTATTAGAGGAGATGAAATAGCCTGGACCTTGTGTATATAGACAGTTCATGTTTATTTTTGTGCAAGATGTGTAAAATGGTATGTAAATTATGTTTCTGTATCTTTCAATTTGTAAAGACCTTAACAAATACATGGTTTTAGGTCCAGACCTGCATGCGTTCATGACTTTGTTGACAGCTTTACCACCTTTTACATATCTATTCCTTTATATGTTCTAATAATTATTGCTCTTATTTATTTTACTTTTATATTGTGTTTTTGCATCTTGAGTTTTAATATTTTAGAGTTGTAGTATTTTTTCATATACAGTATTTATTATTATTATAATAAATTTATAACATTTTACATTTCTTTTATATGATATTTGCTTCTGTTTTCATTTTGGTTATAGTAGAAATTTTTGTTTGATTTAACTTTTCTAGGTCAGTCATTTTATGGGTTCAGCTTCTTTGCTGCCCCCCAAGGATTTTCCCATAAAGGCTAGAGCAAAGAATCCAATATGACATATATCAAAGAAATATTGTCTTCCCTGTAATGCCCAAACTGAGTGTGTATAAGGTAGAACCCCCTATTCAGGCTTTACTGAACCCATCACAGCACTTCCAATGCTGAATTCATCAGTTAACTGAGGACGCTTCACCCATTTAGAAGTATTACTAATGCTGGAGACAGTGCTTACCTGGGCGTTTGTTTATGTTCGGCAACCATCTTTTCTTTCTTTGTAGTAGAAGGACATCTTGTTTGTGCTTCTAATTGACAAATTTTGATATTGTTAACTCATCTTCTAAGTTAGGTACAGTTAATTGAGTTTCCAATAAGTTTTACATAATTCTAGCGCAAGGTGATAGTTTCGATACGTGTCGCTATTCAGTCGCTTACTTTGTTGCGATAATGAATGTTTGGTGTTGAGTGTCCAGTCACGTATTACAACCCTTGTCCAGCTCTCATTTAGCATTGAATTGGTTATGTTAGATTATTATTAATGTATTATTATCATTCTGTTTATTACATATGAGTTTTAATTCGATTTCATACAAATTATATAGCATAGCCTAAGTTGGGAGTGATTTGGTAACAGACTGAGCATAGTCTAGACCAATTGAACTCCAAGGGTGTTCACAAAACTCAAAAAAAAGTAATCAAACTACTGCAGCAGCAGGGAGTTCAGGCTATTGCCTATTTGGTGACTAGCTAGTTGGGACAGAGACAAAAGAATTATGCCTCATGGCCAAAAGAATTATACAAAAATCTCCTTCAAACTCCCTTTTCCCCCAGAAGATAGCTGGAAAAGATTTTAAGCCTTTTCTAGTTTGCTTCAATATTCAACTCAGTTTTGAAGTCCAGGTAGAAAGATCTCAATTGAGTGTGGAGGATGGCAGTCTGAAAAGGGCCCTGGGACAGATGTTCCTTGTTACTCTTTTACTGTAAAAGGATTATTAGACCACAGAACTCACAACAGGCTCTCTCCATGCCAGTCCTATTGGTTCATCCTCTAATATCCATAATATCCATGGTTATTCACACACATATTCAAGTTGGGGGGAGCCATTCACAAGAGACCTATGTACATTCAAGAAATGTTTGCCTCAATTTGCAGCATTTCACATAATTGTGTTGAGGTGATGGTAATTTTTCTGATGTTGAAGCAGTTCAATCTAAGATAAAGTTCTCACATTAAGATCTTTATTGGCAACCAGAAAGCAATCAGTTGTCTTTTGAAAAGGAGATCTTGCTGAAGAACTCTTAAATACAGACATCCTTCCAATTATTAAGTTTCTTTGTGGGAGTGATTTGTTCCTCTCCCCAGTCCACCTTTCAGGCTCTCTCAATAGGGTGAAAAGTGCTTTGTCCAGGAAGATGGCCCTGGCTGAAAATGTAGCTCTTAAACCAGAGCCTCTTCCATGACATCCTCAAAATATTCCCGGATCTCCAAATGAACCAGTTTGCAATCTTAGAGAACCAAAACTTTTCACTTTGTTGTTCCAAATGGGGATTTCCAGGCAGTTCAAGAGATGCCCTGAACCTAAACTGGAGCAGATAGTTTTTTTATACAGTATGTCTATTTCCTCCAACAAGTTTGATTTTAAAGGTTTTAAAGAGCCTATTGAATTAATTTTGAAGTTGAAGCTATCATTAAAAAAACTTAAAGAGATTAAAAAAATCAAGAGATGGAAAGCCCCTGGATATAATGGAATAAGTTCTGAGATGATGATATCCAAAAATGAAGTGAGCCCCAGAATACTTGCAAGATTGTTTTGTAGAATGTGGTGTGAAGGGGCAAAACCTGATGCATGGGAGCTAGGAGTGTTGGTTAAAATAGCCAAAAAAGGAGTTCTAACTGATTGCAATAATTAAAGAGGCATCACACTTATGTCGGTTGTCATGAAAATATATAGTACAGTATGCTTTTTCTAAAGAGACAAGAGAGAAAGATTGATGAAAAACTGAGAGATGAACAAGCAGGATTTAGAAAAGGTAGAAGTTGTACTGACCAAATTTTAATTTTAAAACATGTTGTACAATAATGTGTAAAATATAAAAATCCACTTTTAATGACATTTGTGAACTACGAAAAGGCCTTTGATAGTGTATACAGGCCAATTTTGTTAAGAATCCTGCGATATTATGGAGTTATTCTTAAATATGTATATTTGATGAAGTCTGTTCATGGGCCTAGCAAGTGCAAAGTTAATGTTAGTGGAGTCCTATCAAATGAATTTCCAGTGATTAGCGGAGTACTCCAAGGGAATGTGTTGTCACCTATGTTGTTTATCCTCCTCATGGATTTTGTAATACATAGAACAGTTGGGGATGGTGGAAGATTGGACTTGATTAAGTAATAGGAAATTTAGCTGACCTAGAATATGCTGATGACGCTCTCCTTATTGGCAGAAAACCACAGGATTTGCAATACTTGATTACTAGAAGTGTGAAATATCACAGGAGGTTGGGCTCAAGATAGATATAAGAAAGACAAGAGATGATAAGAACGGAATATGCTATGGAATATGAAATATCATTGGAAGGAAAAGGGAATAATGAGGTAGAATCATTTAAGTGTTTAGGAACTATGATCTCTAATACAGAGTCTTTAGAATTGGCATTTAATGAAAGATTGAAAAAAGAAAATCAGACCATGGCTAGGTTAAGTAAAATTTGGAAATCAAATTGCCTGAAATCACATAAAAATCAAGCTATATATCAGCTTAGTGAGGTTACTGTATGGACATGAGTCGTGGTATGACAATGAACCAATATCCAACAAATTTTGTAGATTTGAGAACAAAGCCCTCAGAAGAATAGTGGGAGTCAAATGGTAGGAAATTATTAGAAATGAAACTATAAGAGAAATTACTCTATATGTGGATGAGATCATGGTGAGGGGTAGATGGAGTTGGTTTGTGCATGCTCTTCACACTTTCTTATAGAGATCAGTTCACCAAACTTTTATGTGGACTTCACAAGGCACTACATGAATGAGGATTATGAAGTGTGAAGTTGGAGATGATGAATGGAGAAGTATTGATTTAAATGCTGAAGATAAAGGTAACTGGCGAAATCTGACCCGGGCCCTTTGCGTTAATGGGCGTAGGAGGAAATGAGGATGATGATTGGCCTTTCAGAGAAAGCTGTGCTTATGGCTGAACAGTTGGTGGTTTCCACTCCTTCAGCATTTGAGACTGAAGTCACACCCCTTCAATGAGTACAACTGTATCAAAGAGTAGGGGGATGGAATATCCTCACTTCCTCCTCTCTGTCCAAGAACCTTTTCACCTGGATTTTCTCTCACGAACATACCAAACAGTCTTCTCGGCTAACATCATTTCTTATTTGATGGGCTGTAATAGGTTATCTTCCACTGGAAAATACCAGTCAGTGGGGAAAGTTTTGATGGCCTTCCTTAAGGAAAGGACCCCATTCTGGATAACACCAGACTTCTTGGCTTTCTTTTTGGTTCACCATTTCGAAGATAAGAGGCTTAAGTTATTAAAAATTTTTTCATGCTAATCTGCCTTGACATAACTCCTCAAGCAGTCCTTTAATGTGGTTTAGGTTGTTTCACAAATTACTCTATCCTTTACTTTGCAATAGCTGTTGATACAACTTCTTCAGTGTCTGGGTCAGTTGGTAGAGTGCCTATTTTATGGCCAATTCAGATCATTCTTTTATTGATATAAAAGAGCTACTTCAGAGGACTGTACTTTTAATAACCTTAGCTACTGGAGCATTTTGTAGCAATCAGGAATTTCTCACCCTCACTCCTGGTCCTTTCTTGATACTGATCCCATGTCTTCTTTTGTTGACCAAGATTGAAAATCCTCTTAGGTTGTGGGACCTTCTTTATACCTCAGTTTCACAGCCTAGATGTTGTAACTCTTTCAGTGTCTAGCTTGCAAGCACATTTGCAGAGATCCACGTCATCAGTAAGTTCGGTTTCAAAATACCCAGACCAGTAAGTCCCTTATTATTGGTGCTATCCCTGCTTGATGACCACCCTCATTAAAAAGACTGATCCACTCTCCATCCATGAAACACTTAAGAGAAAAATGCTTGTTCATCAGCCTCTATTTGCTAATATGCAAATATTATCCCTGTTGGAGCCCCTGGGCTTATAGCATCTTGCTTTTCCAACTACGGTTGTAGCTTAGCAAGTAGTAGTAGTAATAATAATAATAATAATAATAATAATAATAATAATAATAATAATAATAATAATAATAATAATAATAATAATAATAATAATAATAAAAGAAAAAATAGAAATGAAAAAAATAAAAATATCATCCAGAGGTTTATAGGATAGCCTGGGGATAATTGGGTTGAGCAGAGGTGATTGGATTGACTTCTTAGTCTTTTCTTTCACATATGTAAGTATATATTGGTCATTTCCTTAGTTATTAGTAACTTGGCCCTTGTGGTACATGAGTCACATTTTAATGCCCTGGTATTACTTTTTTGGGACCATACAGCATTCTAACTCCAAAAAAGGGTTTTGACAAAGGAAATGCTATTTTTTGGAGGTGCTTTGTAGTCCCCTAAACCCTTCTACCTCTGTTTACCCATAAAGGAAAGTGGGATATAACTGAGGCATACTCCTGGGTAGAAAAGATGGATGCCGGATGTAAACAAATGTCTGGATAAGCATTGTCTTCAGAATTAGAAATGGTTCTCAGTTGGTGACGCATTGTCAGTTAGCAGATGAATTTTCAGCATTGGAGGTGTTGATGGGTTCAAAAGAGCCTGAACCTGAGGGTCATCCCTTATACACACACCAAGTCTGTGCATTGATGCACTGGCCTTAGGGCAGGGAAGACAATATTTCTTTGGTATATCTTGTCATATTGGGTTCCCTGTTCTATCCATTACAGGAAAGTCCTTGGTGGTGCACAGAGCACCAACCAAAAATAGGTTTTTCTTTCGTCAAAACCCCTTTATTTGTTGATATGGATATATTTGGGCTAAAAAATCACATGCTTTTGTGTAATTTATAAATGGCTAAAACTCTGTAATGTGTTGTTTTATTTTGTTGTTTACCAGTTTAGTAAGCTACTGTCAGGAGAGAACAGTGGTTTTGAAGATGATGCCATCCCTGAGTCTCCAGACCTTGAACGTGTGTCTGCTGAACTAAAAGGAAAAGCTGCTGTTCGGATTCGCCACCTAAAGAAGATCTTTCACCCTCGTGGAAAGAACCCAGTTACAGCTGTTGATGGTGAGTAATGGGTCAATTACAGGGTCATTGTGTGATGGCCCCTCTCTTTCCATTAGTACAGCATACAAAATGGTTTAAAAGCTTGCAAGGTTTTGTGCTGTATGAGAATTAGGACATAGACAAAGGCTCTGGATAGAGTAACATGTGATCCCTAAATAAGGCGTGGGGGAATTATAAAGATCTAAAATTATAACACCTTTGGTATTGTATTCCTAATTTAAACTCCAGAAAGTGAAAGAATTGAACAAGGAATAACTTAAAAGAAATTGCCTTCCTTTTGTTTTCATAGTGCCAACACAACATTTTCTTGCAGCCATCTAAATCAAACTCAAGATTTAATTGAATGGACTTGAATACAAAAAAAAATTTTGATTTGAATTGAAATAGACAGATTATTCTTAACCCTTCAAGCATTCTTGAGTATTGATGGTAAAGTTTATATATTAATTAATCCTCTGTTTATGGCCATTTGTAATATGCCAATACAGTTAGAAAAATATGAGTACAGTACTGTATGACTATTTTCATTGATGCGCCTTTTTCACTAATCCTGGCATTGATGACCATAGCTGTTGGAATATAATTTTACATGATTTAATAAATAATTTTCACCTATCTTTTTTTCATCTTTTAGGTATCAGCTTAGACATATACGAAAACCAAATAACTGCTATTTTGGGGCACAATGGTGCAGGAAAGACAACATTATTCAATATCCTCACTGGTATGTTAGCTCCAACATCAGGATCTGCCACTGTGTTTGGTATGGATATTAGGTAAGGAATCATATAATTGTTTGCACTGAATACTGTACTTGTTTGTGTAATATCAAACCTGTTATTTATATGTAGCCCAACAATTGAGGTTAATTCCAGATGCAGCATTCTTATGCCTAAGGATAGGTTTACATGGTCGAACGCAGTTCGACAGACAATTGTTTGAAGTGATGTTCGAACATGTGAATGGGGTATTTGGTTGTCAAACACGTTTGTCGAGCTGCTCAAAGAAAGTCTGTTCTCGCTTGACTTTTGTGGGCGGGGCTTCATTGTCCACAAATCTTTTGCATTTGTTGCTGACTCCACCTCTTCAAACCGTTCAACATCCGAGTTAGAAGAACCGTTCGTCCGTGTAAACCCTGCTTAACGAAGAGAGAAGATAAGATGCCTACTTCTGCTGCACTAACTATACCCTCAGTACCCCTCATTCCCCTGCTTCAATTCTTTTGTATTTGTCAAGTATGTCAAAGCTAGTTAGAGTATCCCAGATTGTGTTATGAAGACTGCATGATTGCCTGTTTATTATAATACTTTTTAGCTAAATTTTTTCATCTTATTTTGGTAGATTTCAGTGGGTGTACTCATTATGAGACAATTGAAAAGTTGATAGTGCTTTTAAATGCAATAAATAGGTACATAGTAGTCTCTGGTTCCATGTTATGAATTGCTGTACATAAAAAAATGAATACTTTTATATCACGATTTACCTGACACTGAGAAGCTTCTAATTTGTATGAAAAAGAAATTCCCTTTAAAGGTACTTTATCAGTTTGGCTACTGTTAACCCTGTTTTTACAAGAAATTTAGCACTAGCTGTACCCAAAGTACACAGAATAGATATCAGGTAGAGAAAATGTCTGTATTACTGGCTAATGATGAATTCATCCATCCATTAAATTGAATTTTACTTGTATCTTTTAGTGTAGATAGCAGAATTTTTGGCAGTGGCGCTTTTGTCTGCCCTAGATTTTTTTTTATTTGCATTTTTTAATATACACATTTCTGCTGTAAGGTCTGCACGTGAATTGGAAAAAAATAATTTATCTTTTTCAGTGGCACCTACTGTCTTTGTTCTGGCTGTATCGCTGGGGCTCTTTCTCTATTTTGCCTCTTTTCTGACACTAACTGGGACTCACTTGAGGGCCTTTTTAACCAAAAATTGATCCTGAGAGGTTTGTCTCTACCTCCCTTTTAAGGTTTTTTTTTAAATCACTAATTGCATAATCTTTAAAAATCACATGCTCTGTTGGCTAATGCCTTATCTGGAGAATATTTTTCCCCACCTTATTTCTCAGCAGCTGCTTTGTCTGAACTGACAGCCTTCCCATACCTTAACACCACTGTAAATGCCACTTCTCTGTTTATATTTATCAAACCTGCCTTAGCCAACCCTAAAATTTTCATTAGAAACTGCATCTTCACTTTTTCCTGGGATGTTTCTAATAATGGTAGAATGCATTTGTTTCTGCTTTTCACATATGATTGTCTCTGAAAGGCTATCACTCACCCACTGATTTGTATTTATCCAAGTAAATAGAAATTTCTTAAACTGTCTTAATGATCAAAGCATCATCATTTGAAACAAATATCTATCCATACACTTATGAAGCTCTATTTATGCTTTCATCATATGGGTTCCAGCCCAAGTTTGGCTAGTCAGTTTCAGCTTCATCATACCAAAGTTTGGAACATGCTGAAATTTTTTTTTGGTACATTGATATGCAATTTTTTTTATTTTGGTATATTGTAAGGAAATCTTTTTTTTTTTTTGTAACTGCCATATTAGCATTTAAGGCTGTTGTTAACTGTTCAGAACAGTTCAGGCATATGAACGTATCTTATTGTTTTAAACATGGTAAAAGTTTTTGGTTAAGGGAGTCAGTCTTATTCATTTTTGTTAATATTCCTTTTTATACATACAATTTGTTCACCCTATGCCAGAGAAATTATATAAGATCATGAAAGTTGACTTAAATTTCGACCTTGTCTTACATCAAGGTTGCCCTAACTTCTGTTATGCGCTATATGGTAATAAAAAGGAATGAAAACAGAATATTGTACAAGAACGTAAATGAAAACAGGAAAAGACCTGAAAATCACAGACATTTGTGATCATTGAAGCAGTTAACTTGTTCTTAGCCAGTTATTAGACTCCATGAAGGATTCAGTTGCTTACTTAATATACTGTATAAGGAATTGTTGGATCATGTGCCAGCCTATCTTAGCTATATGATCTTTTACTTCTACTTCTTTTTCACCGTTCTTTATAAATTAAAGGGTAGGTTGCCTGATGTGCCCTTTAATACCATCAGGCATGTTTTATAATTTGGCAGAAGGTTTTTACTATTGTATATGCCCTTGCAGTCATCAACCACAGTTATTGAAGATGGGCTTAACCTTTGACTACATAGTGCTTCTGCAAGGCAGCAGTTTCCACATATGCAGTAGGCCTAACCATCTGCTAAAAAGTAAACTGCAAGGCAGTAACTGTCATGTTAATTGCTTTCTACGACATGCAGGACGTACGGTGGTAGTATTCTTACATCCCTACTTCTACTTGTGGATTGATAAGTCTGGTATTGGCAAGCAATAACATGGTAGGCTAGGTTTAAGTAATAGGTTTGTGTTGAAAAAATTAAATGTTTTTATGTAGATAACAAAAAGTACTTATTTTCTGACTGTTCAATGTACTCCATGACTAATAATCTGTATATAGTACAGTATATCCTTGATAATTCCAAAGCAAGTATTTAAATATAGTTGTAATTTTCACATTAAGTATACTATGAAGATTTCTATGCTGCCGTGAACAGAAGTGTGAGAATGACTAACACCTGTATGAGTCACCACTTTAAAATGGATAATTGTAATAGAAATGAAAGTAAATTTATGGAGAGATCATTGTTTAATATTGTTTTTAATGGCAGTTTAAATCTTTTCTCATGGCTGCTTTTGTGCCCTCTTAATATTTGTGTAATTCTACCTTTTCCAGTGATGCAAATGATCTAACGGATATTCGTCGAGTTACTGGTGTGTGTCCACAGCATGACATAATCTTCATGACACTAACTCCACGTGAACATCTGAGCTTCTTTGCACGAATTAGGGTATTAAAAACAGTGGCGCTATTTGTTAAATGTGCTTGTTAGGGTATTTTATCATTAAAAACTCTTCTAAATAAAGTATCAATGCTTTTTTAATGAAAGGAATGCAAAAATGGTAAGGTGAATAACCGTGTTGTGTAATTATAGTCTTTAATATTATTGTCTATTACTTTTCTTTGGTTGTATGATTATTTTTGTTTCAGGGAATTCCATCGAACAGAGTTACTGCTGCAGTTGAAAATACTCTCAGAGAAGTTGATCTTGCTTCCAAAGCTGACACAAAAGGAGCAGATTTGTCTGGTTTGTTTGTGATACTGCATAAAATTGTAGTAAAAATTGTTTTTAGTAGTGAATTTGAATAAGAATAGATAAATTCATATTTACTAGCATGATATATCCTGAATTAATTTAACTCCAAGATTACTTTTCCTGTACCTATGTTAATCAGCGTAGTGAATTTATAATCTTTTATCATGAAAAAAACAGGAGGACAAAAGAGGAAACTCTCCATTGGAATTGCACTGATTGGGGACCCAAGGATTATTTTCTTGGATGAACCTACAGCTGGGGTGGATGCGTATTCTAGAAGACGTTTATGGGCACTCCTGAAGAACCGGAAGCAAGGAAAGGTATGTTAATCTTTTGGAAGGGACTAGTTTCCAAAAATAGATGGATTGAAATATAACTTCCTGATGCTAAATGGTAATTGTAGTTAGGCTATGTCTGGACAGAAATTTTTAAATGGTGTATCTTAGGCTGGGAGGAACGTAGAGAGTAGAGGTCCCCTTTTTGTTTTTGTTTCTTTGTTGATGTCGGCTACCCCCCAAAATTAGGGGAAGTGCCATGGTATATGTATGTATGTATACAAGAAAAGTTTAATTGCATTATA
>NC_090727.1:151223039-151233039 GCF_036898095.1 Palaemon carinicauda | reverse complement strand
TATTTTACTCTCTTATCCACATATATAAGAAAATTGGTCATTTGACTTTTAACTGCATACGTTGTACTGAAGTGAGACTCTAAACTAGCCAAGTAACAAAAGTACTTTTGCTTATTTTTAATAATTAGTATGTTGGTTGTATTTAAGCGAGAAGCCATATTGCAAAATAATCCTGTTTGATTTTTTGTTAATGTATCCTATTTAGGAGTTTCTCTTAATTACCAGTCTTGATACTGTTAACTTTTTATTTATACAGTATGTAACCTTTTCATCCTTTAGAGCCCCTTAGGGACCTACAATACTGTATGTAGCATGGCATGAATAGCATAATTTAGGCATTTCTGAATGTTCTTTGTATAACCCTATCAGCGTTGCTTTCTGTTCTGTATTTTTCATCCATTTTCTCTGACCTTTCGCCACCTAACTTTCTGAGTTCTTTCAATTTGTCTAGCTTCAGTTTTTACCCCTGTCTATATGCCAAATCTTCCAAGCCATTCCGGTGAATCTAGAAGTGAGAATGTGATCTGGTGTAGGGAAGTTTAATTGGCAGACATGATTAAGTAGGTTTACATGTAGATGCAGGTTGTGAAGGGGAAATTAAATTTAAATTCATTAAATTTAGCTTACCTTGCCAAGGATTCGAACCTTAGCAGAGTCGAAACTGAGGTGACAGTCAACTGCTATATCATCAGGCCATAAAAAGAGATAAGTTTTGATTTCAACTCTTTGAAGGATATTCCGACCCAAATTCTTATAAAACTAGGACTTTCCCCATCGATCTTTGATCCTGAGGCGGGGCAAATTCAATAATAAGAGGAATTTTTGGCAAAATGATGCATATCCCTATCTCTTATATTTTTTTCCCTCCTGTAATTGTGTAAGAAGCGACTTGTTCTTCTAAGGGTGCTTTCAACACTGATGTTAAAGGTATATCTTGGGAGCCAAGAAGCTCACCAGGTATTATACTATTTTTTTAGTGGACAGCATAGTTCTGCTACATTGTGTTACTTTCCATTAGAGTTCTATATGGTAGAGGTTACCATGTTATGGTCTTAGACTCTGATTCTGGTGCAAAATGCACTGGTTACAGAGGTTAATTTTGTTTTAATCTTTGTGTTGTGAAGAGTTTTGGCATTCCTTCCTTGGCAATGAGGTTGTTTTGAATGTATTGTAGGTCACTGGCATCCCCGCAAAATTGATGTCGAGTGGGATCGTTGTTGATATTATATTGGTGGATTTGATGGTGTTTTTAATTACAGTACAGTATTTCTATCCTTTAGTATTATGCTGATTTTTGTTAATAGAGGTGGTGGAGGAGTTTGTGCATTTCATAGATTCCTTCCCTATTCAGTTCCTTACCTCTTGTAATTTGAGGAAGTGAGATGTATACAGTACAGTAGAACCTCGTAAATAAGAGCTTGGTCCATTTATTCAAATGTCTTTATTATTGAACAATGACCATGGTCAATCTGAAATGAACATAAAACATATTTAGAATAAATGATGAACAATGTATATAACTCAAATGAACATAAAACATATTAAGAATAAATGATGAACAATGTATATAACTCAATGTTTATAACCCTCTATCTCCCCCCAAGTTTTTAAACGGCCTTTTAAAATGTCTCTCGTGGAGGTCGGCTTAAAACTGATGTCAAAACATTGGGTGGCAATTAAACGTCCAAATTATAGGTTCATGAACACTAAACTCATGTTAGCATGTGAAGGAACGGAAACTTGAAAAACAATTATTGTCATGTGTTGATCATGATGACACTATAGCTAGTTCATCTCAAAATCACAGTGCCATGCTGGCGGTCGACGGGTACGACTGGACTTGCGTTGCTCCAAATTTGGCATGGCAGGAGTTAACTGCGATGGAGAGTTTGTGCTATCATTGGGAGGCGGAATCTCTGCTTGATGATTCGCAGTGTTACCGAGGTCGTTGGGATAGCATTCCGGAGCAGCAACATCGAAATGAATGTTAGGGGTAGTACCACTTGGTAACGGCAAAGTGGTCAATAGAAGAGTACCATGTGTGTCCGGATTTTGGGTTGTCGGAATGGTGTCCTTCGCAATGGTCTCAGACGTTTTAGTGGTCGAAGGATTGGCAATAGGTACAATCTGATTCCGATTATAGTCATCTCTAACTGTACGGACTTCTGGAATACTCCTGACAGGCACGTATTGTCTCAAAAACTTCCGGTTCCTTAGCGTGACCCTACCAGAGCCATCAAATCTGACGACGTATTGGTCGAATTGGCGGACTTCTATGATGACACCGGTTTTGTCCCATTTCAGGGGGTGATTTCCTGTTTGATTTTGGATGCGAACCCGGTCACCTACGGACAGTGGGGGTAGTCTCTGTAGCGAGTCCGTTTTGTTGGGATTTGTTGAGTGCTTCTTCATCTGAAGCTCTGGAGTTAAGAACCTTCAGGACCTACTGGGAAGCCTCTGAGGTTTTGACGCCATATGGCGTACTCTCAATCAATCGATCATTCGTCTAAGGATGGAGTAACCCATTGATTGACCGTGGTCATAAATAAGAGCTTGGTCCATTTATTCAAATGTCTTTATTATTGAACAATGACCACGGTCAATCTGAAATGAACATAAAACATATTTAGAATAAATGATGAACAATGTATATAACTCAAATGAACATAAAACATATTAAGAATAAATGATGAACAATGTATATAACTCAATGTTTATAACCCTCTACCTCGCAGCTACAGACACTGTTAATATGAACTTCGGATATACCAGATTGAATTAAGATAAATAGAGTAGCATTCAGTTGGCAAAGGTTGCTATAAAAAGTAAATACTGTAGTTTTGAGATCTTTATATTTATTTGCTCGATATTAGTTTTTATAAAAATGATAAAACCCTTTTTACTTTATTAATTATTGGTATACCTTCAATATGCCTACTCAAGGAATAATTCTATATAAATTAAATCAACTTTTTTTTCTATGGGAGCCCACTTGAGAACATGTAAACACAAGAAGCTTATCTTGCCATCAGCTAATTTCAAGTAACCACTCTCGAGTGGTATATGTAAAGATTGTGTTATTGCAGATGTTGTTTTACTTACAGTAGTCTTAGAAATTCAAAATAAACAAAAAAATTGGTTTTCATATCATGTTTCTCCTACACGTGGCGCCAAAAAGTAAAACACAATGAACGAACTAACAAAAAAAGGCATTTACATATCATATTAATAAATGATGACACTAATGGCTGGGAGTAAACTATGGTAGCCTTATTCATTATAAGAAGCTTTGAATAAGTTTGTAAACTGGATATTAGAGCCCAGCTGAGAACATGTAAACATTTTCAGCAGATTCAAGTTACTGCTATCAAGGATATGCGCACATAAATAAAAAGTATTTTAATATGATTTCCAAACTTATTTAAACTATCTTATAATTAATAAGAGAGGGTTCATACAGTTTACTAGAATCTATAAGAGTTGTTTGATATCACTTGGATGTATAAATGCATTTGTTTGTTCGTTCATTCTTAGTGATTGGTGATGAAATGTAAACAAACAAAATGGTTTCTGATTTGGGCAATCGTATGTTGGGAAAATGTGACATAGAATAGGTTTTATTTCCTTTTGTTTGAATTTCAAAGCATACATTAAGTAAAATAAAATTGTAATAATATCTTCACATAACCCAAACCTAACTTACAGTCCTACACAGATGGCTTCATGATTTAGCAGTCTTTATACTAAAGAAATGAGATAAATTAAAATTCATTTCCATTTTTACATTGTCCAATCTAAAGGTTGTATTATGCATGGATTTATATACAATTTTACTAGTTCATTTACAATGGTTTGATTCTGTAGTGACCTCCTGGAAGAGGTGCCTGCCATAGTTAAGAGTCTCTTCTACTCATACCAAGTGGAAATTAGTCATTGTATAATTAAGTGCAGTAGTTAACCCCTTGAGTGAAGAATATCCAATTTTTTGGTAACCATTTGCTGAGTGATTTGGTTCTTTACATTTCTTACATACTATTCTGGTGTAATGTGATTAATAAGAAAAACTTTCTTTCTTTTTTTTTATTTCTCATAAAAAAAGAGAAATAAAAAAAAGAAGTTTTGGAAAGAAGTGTAGAGAGTAAGGAAGGCTGGCTCAAGAATTGAAGAGACGGTGAAAGATGGAAATGGAAGGTTGTTAAAAGGAGAGGAGGCAAGGAAAAGGTGGACGGAATATTTTGAAAGTTTACTGAATGTTGAGGATAATAGGGAGGCAGATATAATTGCTGTTGCAGGTGTTGAGGTGCCGGTGATGGGAAATGAAAATGAGAGAGAGATTACAAGAGAGGAAGTGAGGAGAGCACTAGATGAAACAAGACAGGGATGTGTGATATCGCTGTGATTTTTTAACTTGTATGTTGCTGAAGTGGTGAGAGAGGTGAATTCTCGAGGGCTTGGACGAGGATTGAAACTGGTAGACGAGAATGACCATGAAAGGGAGGTAAATCAGTTGTTGTTTGCGGACGTGGAAGAGAAGCTTGGCCGATTAGTGACAGAATATGGAAGGGTGTGTGAGAGCAGGAAGTTGAGAGTTGATGTGGGTAAGATTAAGGTTATGAGATGTACGAGAAGGGAAGGTGGTGCGAGGTTGAATGTCATGTTGAATGGAGAGTTACTTGAGGAGGTGGATCAGTTTAAATACTTGGGGTCTGTTGTTGCAGCAAATGGTGGAGTGGAAGCAGATGTACTGTATGTCAGAGAGTGAAGGAAGGATGCAAAGTGTTGGGGGTAGCTAAAGGAGTAGTAAAAAATAGAGGGCATGAATGTAAAGAGACTTCTGTATGAGAAAGTGATTGTACCAACTGTGATGTATGGATCAGAGTTGTAGGGAATGAAAGTGACTGAGAGACAGAAATTGAATGTTTTTGAGATGAAATGTCTAAGGAGTATGGATGGTGTATCTTGAGTAGATAGGGTTAGGAAGGAAGTAGTGAGTGTGAGAACGGGTGTAAGAAATGAGTTAGCAGCTAGAGTGGATATGAATGTGTTGACGTGGTTTGGCCATGTTGAGAGAATGAAAAATCGCTGCCTGCTAAAGAAGTTGATGAATGCAAGAGTAGATGGGAGAAGTACAAGAGGAAGGCCAAGGTATGGGTGGATGGATGGAGTGAAGGAAGCTCTGGGTGATAGGAGGATAGATGTGAGAGAGGCAAGAGAGCATACTAGAAATAGGAATGAATGGCGAGCGATTGTGACGCAGTTCCGGTAGGCCCTGCTTCTTCCTCCGGTGCCTTGGATGACCGTGGAGGAAGCAGCAGTAGGGGATTCAGTGTTATGAAGCTTCATCTGTGGTGGATAATGGGGGAGGGTGGGTTGTGGCACCCCTAGCAGTACCAGCCGAACTCGGTTGAGCCCTTGTCCGGCTGGGAGGAACGTAGAGAGGAGAGATCCCCCTTTTCTGTTTCATTTGTTTGATGTCGGCTACCCCCCCCCCAAAAAATTGGTGGAAGTGCCTTGGTATATGTATGTATGTATTTCTCTTATGGAATTACATCCATCCCTCCATTGATAGCAGATTAGTAGTCACCACATAAATTTGAGGTAAGGGTAATGGAAATACATTAAATTTTTCATATGAAATTGATTATTTCCACATTCACCTAAGATTTGTAAATGTTCCTTCCCACCTCCCTACTGATTGGAGTTATTTGAAGGTTCCTATTCCTTTTTGACTTTCAAGTAATGAGGTTACTTTCATGAAGGTCTGAGTAAAATGACTGCTCTCACCTAATCTTCACATCATATGATATGCTAATACCAGCTCATCTTACTTCAAGAAAAAAAGGGCTATCATAATGATTTGGGTAAAACCTCTCTTGTACTTGTAAAGTGATTGTAAAATCTCTTCCTTCTTAGAAGGAATAGCACATGAACTTTGGTTATGTATGGAAATAATTATTATATTTGGAAAGCTATGTAATTTTAATTTCTCGGTATATGTTAAGATTATTTTGAATTTGTTTTTTGCGTTTAGTTAAATAATTATAAAGAATTGTAAATTGCATAATTCTGTAACAAATCTTAAAAATATTATAATAAAATAAAGGAATATAGATTTTTATATGTTCATATTTAAAATATTTGTACTGTAGTGACTTTAAGATTCAACTGCAGCTTTGACCAGCCTTTTTTCACTGCTAATCAAAATTGTATTGGAAAATAAAGGTTGGGAATCTATTGCACTTAACAAAATCTGAATATAAAAAAATGAATTACAGGTTTCATACCAATACGTGCTTATTTAACACGTTCTCATAAATTCTCTTTTTCCTTAGCCTTGTATGGCAGTAATAGTGGTGCACTGATGTACAACAACACTAATCATGAGCTGGATTCTGTAGAGTTAACATTGAACAGTGCTAACATTAAAGTTAGACCTTATAATGGACAGTACATAGATATATTTAATGATAAACCATCATGGACATCTTGGAGCATCGACAGTTATTCATTAGATGGGTAAGTTTCAAGAAATGAGCAGCTTCTTATTTTGATTATGTGATTTAGCCATTTTATATATTCTGTTTCATGTTTCTTAGTTAATCATAATTGATTATACTGTACCTGTAAAAGTCTGTTTGTCAAGAGACATAGCTTGAAGAGACTTATAAGCCAAGAAATTATTCTGTACTCTGATGATGTGGGAATATCCATGTTATTAAGGCTAAGTCACTTATATAATTTTGATAATTTCTCCTTATCATTTTGCAAATAGAGTAGCTCTTGGGCAGTGTATGCACTTTATCCACCCCAGGAAAGGTTTCCAGTATCCCTTTAAAATGTAATGCTTCCTTGGATGCTGGCTACCCACCTGCATGCAGATCCATCTTATGTGCTGGGACACCAGCATCCACCTCCTGCTGATCTATCATGTGCACTGGGATACCAGTGTCCCATTCACAGGACAATTCTATCCTGTTCGTAATACTAGGCAGGCAGTTAATTCTAATAGCCAGGCCTTCTCCATCATGAGGCTCAATACTACACAGTATTCTAGAAGTTTTATTCCAGTTGTTACCAAGTTGTGGAATGATCTTCCTAATCGGGTAGTTGAATCAGTAGAACTTCAGAAGTTCAAAGTTGGAGAAAATGTTTTTATGTTGACCAGGCTGACATGAGTCTTTTCATAGTTTATATATGACATACTGTATCTGTTTTTGCCATTGTTAATAGTTTATATAGGACATATCTGTTTTGACGCTGTTACTGTTTTTAGAATGATGTATTAATTTATTCTCATCATTTATTTATTTCCTTATTTCCTTTCCTCACCGGGCTATTTTTCCCTGTTGGAGCCCTTGGGCTTATAGCATCTTGCTTTTCCAACTAGGGTTGTAGCTTGGCTAGTAATAATAATAATAATAATAATAATAATAATAATAATAATTGGTGTTAAACGAAAAAGTTTTACATCTGTTTACATATATGATTAGACTGATTTTGTCAAAACTAAGTGCCATAGATTCATCAAAATGTAGACTTGCTTATGTAATCCATGATAAAACTCAGTACAGTTCTGTATTTCCAAAACCAGGTTACATCATTCATATATAATTAATTATTTCTGTTAATGCAGTTAAATCTCGGCATAGACCCACCTTGGAATACATAGAATTTGGTGTGTGTTGTGCTATGACAAAAAAATTCTTGCCATATGTCAGCTTGCTTAAAATAAAAACTTGTCTCTGACTCGTATAGGTGGAGATGAATCACACATCCCATCTTTTACCACGTTTGCACCTGAAACAAAAGCGTCCACTTCAGTTGGCTTATAAATCTCATTCAGTGCATATCCTTGCCATATATATATATATGTGAATTTTTATGCGATTTTACAGTAATTTCTTTAAGAATTTTTTTTTTTATCATGGGATCAAAAGAAGGGTAGTGAAAATAAGTCAAGAAAAAAAAATTATTTGGGTTACTAATGAAAGGAAAAAGATCATAGAAAAATGGCATACAATGTGCCGAAAACTCCAATTTTGATATTTGCTATAAACAATATGTTGCAAAGGGGGCACTAAATTTGTTAAAATAAAAATCACTAACCTTGGATCAAGTTAAAAATTGTTGATCTAGATCAGGGGTGCCCAACCTTTTGTTTCCCATGTACCAATTTTATTTTTCACATCTAATTCAGATGCGCAACACAAAATTTAACCCCCTTTCAGTCCTTTAAGTATCGGGATTTGGACATATAGTATTTGGCGATTATGCATATCTTCATTTGCTTAGATATATATATATATATATATATATATATATATATATATATATATATATATATATATACAGTATATATATATATATATATATATATATATATATATATATATATATATATATATATATATATATATATATATATATATATATATATATATACAGTATATATATATATATATATATATATATATATATATATATATATATATATATATATATATATATATATATACAGTATATATATATATATATATATATATATATATATATATATATATATATATATATATATTATATATATTTATATATATATATATATATATATATATATATATATATATATATATATATTTATATATATATATATATATATATATATATATATTTATATATATTTATATATATATATATATATATATATATATATATATATATATATATATATATATATATTATATATATATATATATATATTTATATATATTTATATATATATATATTTATATATATATATATATATATATATATATATATATATATATATTTATATATATATATATATATATATATATATATATATATATATATATATATATATATATTTATATATATATATATATATATATATATATATATATATATATATTTATATATATTTATATATATATAAATAGAATATATATATATATATATATATATATATATATATATATATATATATATATATATATATATATATATATATATGACCCGATCTGGGTTGTATTGGGGTTCAATTATGGAAACATGACTAGAGAGGGATTTCATGCATAAATAATAGCCGAGTTGATAAGTTTTCACATGCTGTATTCTCTTAAGTTTACAAGGGCGCCCTTAATTATGATTACGTTACGTTACTAAGAAAAAGTCCTCAGAAAAATGGTACTCGGTTCGGCACACATATTGGCACCTGACACTCTCTATCGACCTCCAAAACCAGACTGACGCCTATAGGCAATTTCCCCATCGCCCATAGATGGGCACCGCGATGCCTGATCGATGATTGGTTGTTTTGACCCGAAAGTCTCATAACAACCAATCGGAAGAGGTTTAGGTGACGCCAAGTTTACAATCGTCATTTTCAAAGTGTCATAGCGTCCCCGTCTCCTCTAACAAAGGGAAATCCGTTAACACTAACCCAAACACTAAACCACGATCGGTTTATCACTCCCTTCCCAAATTTTACGTCCCGTAAAATTCACACTCATCCGATTTTTTTCTCAAAACAATTTATTTTCTCTCTCTCTTTTTTTATGAAACTTTTCTAATTTTTTTTCCCACTGAAACCAAAAAACTTTCGTTTCTCTTTACATTGCCGCTGAGTACTATCCTCTTCGGGTGCATGCAGAAATTAAAATAAAAAATAAAAATCAGAGGGCCGGTTGGCGTGTTACAATTGCAAGTTACACAAAGATGAATGTTACGCCCACAATAGGTCATACAGAAACACAAAATTCAGGTTTAACACATCATCAACGAAACTTGGAGCATAAAATCAGAAAAACAATAATGTTTTACCAACAGTTCCTCCAACGCAATAAAATTTTTATATGAACCGACAAATCATTACATACACAAAACAAAGAAAACAACAAAAATCAAGAGAAATCAAAACGAATAACTTACAATCCCAGCACTCTTTGACACATTTACCATTATAAAAACCATTTCTAACGCA